>NC_134484.1:232725110-232880110 GCF_040206685.1 Ascaphus truei | reverse complement strand
CCATTTATCATGGTCCCTTATAAGTTTAAGATTATGTATATATTATGTTGCCTGATTCCAGCACTTCAGGTTAATTTTATTTTCCGCAAGAATGTGGCCAAATGGGCTGTGATCTTTCCAAGTAACTTTTTGCATGTAAATGGATTGTTGTTGCATTTCCCCCCCACCAATCAAGGAATGGGTCATATTACAAAAGGTTGGAGGAAGGGAGCCTCCTAGCCAGATGAGATAAGATAAGCTTGGTTTTGGCTGTGAGCTCAGAGTTCTTTTAGAAGAAGCACATAGGAGAGCTGGGAATGGAGGCAGCTGGAAACAAACTGTTAGGCTATGGCCCCAGTTCTCACTTCTGCACACACGCCTGGCATCCTGGCAACGCGTGCACAGTTTAAAGTCACGATCTGCTATCTGTAGGGAGTTCTAGGGGAGCGTTGGGGCAGGTCCATGACGGGCGGCCCGGCCATGACGGGGCATATCTGCCATTCCATTAGTGCGCCGACCACGTGAACGCGTTGCAGCACGGGAAGACAAAATTCTTGTCTTCCCTGCCAGTGTATGCGTCACAGCACTTTGCACGCCCACACACACAGCCATTGGAGCCTGCCCCATAGTGGGCTGTGGTGTGTGGCGTGCATGCCGCAGCGTGCACCGCAGCAGCCACTGGGGACCTGGCCTAAGGCAACTGAGACATGCTACAGCGGATGCTGCAGAAGGAAAAACAGTTTCCCAGTTGGAAGTGTGTGTGTTGTTTTGCTGTAAATAGTTGTGAATATTTATTTTTCCAATAAATTAATATTACAAACTCGGTGTTTCTGTCTGGCGCATTGATCCCTGGTGTGTTAGTCCTAGTCTTCCGTGACAGTGACTACATAGGCCCTGTTAATGGTAGCCTAGGTAGCTACATTGGCACTCAGTGGTAAACTGTAAGAAAGTTCTTCAATTACCCCATCCTGGATAAAGGTGATCCTCAACTTCACGGATGTAACCACCAATCCATTAAAAAAAATAAAAATCTATCCAATGCTTGATGGCCAAAACAATTAAAAACCATAAAATTAATCAACGGTTCAATGGCCCAAAAAAGATTTAAAAAAATCTCTTTTAAAAAATCAATCCAGGCCCAATGGATGGGAGCTCATGACTAGCTGACCACTGCCAAGGGATTAATATTTATTAAATGTGTAATAGTTAATGTTTTATCCCATATTCCATGTTGATTTTTCTTACTTTTCCTAAGTATATATTGGTCATTATATACACTGCATTTATTTATAAAATATTTTAACAGGAAGTAATACATTGAGAGTTACCTCTTGTTTTTAAGTATGTCCTGGGTACAGAGTTATGATGACAAATACGTGGTTACAAATACATAGTTACATTAAGCAAACAGGATTATACATTATATATAAGACATTGCATGCACAGTTAAAAATAATATATGTTATATGCATATGTAACAGTTACAGACCAGATTAAAATGTGAGACAAATTTAGTTTTGAAAGATCTTAGACTGGTGGCGGCTGTGAGAGTTTCCAGTAAATTGTTCCAGCTGTGAGGTGCATGGTGAGAGAAGGAGGTGCTGCTCAATACTTTGTTGAACCTTGGGACCATGAACAGTCATTTGGAGTCAGAGCTCACGTGATAAGTGCTGCATGTATGGTATGGGTGAGGAGCTTGTTCAGATAGGCGAGTAGCTTGCCCAGAAAGTATTTGAAGGCAAGACAGGGAAGATTAACTTTGAGCCTAGACTCAAGTGATGACCAATCTAGTTCTTTGAGCATTTCGCAGTGGTGTGTGTTGTAGTTGCATTAGAAGACACAATGGCATATTGAATTGTAGAGGTTATCAAGTTTTTTTAAGGTGATTTTCGGGTGCCGTGCCATATGCTATGTCCCCATAGTCTATACTTGGCATTCGCATCTGCTTTGTGAGGCACTTTCTGACCAGCAGACTTAGGGAGGATTTGTTCCTATAAAGTACACCTAGTTTGGCATAGGTTGGATGTCAGGGTATTAATGTGTCACCCAAATGTTAAATGGGAGTCAAACCATATGCCCAAATATTTAAAATTAGTAACAGGGGCTAGGATGGTATTAGTCGGCTCTGATCTGGAGCTCATTCATTGGAAGATTTAAAAATGTAGCCTTGGTCCCAAATACCATTGTTACATAGACAAGATTGCGTTAATGCCAGAATGGAATAGGTGATAAAAATGTGGTAATTGTTGGCATCAGGCAAGTTCCGAAAAATATTGAGACTTGATGACCGACACCAAAATGACAACAATTGTGGTATTTAAAAATGTTGTGCCGGTCCCAGTATTTTTATCAATGCTGTTAAAAATTGGTTATTTTTGGTAGTATAACTTTGATTACTTGAACCATGGGCATAATGCCTTTTTTTGCGCTATACAAAAAAAAAAGAGCAGAGCGCAGAGAAAAGTCTGTGTTAGGAAAATCCCTTTAAAACATATACTGTAAATTGACGTGCTTCCCCCGCACCACTGGTAGATAGAAAGCAGCCGGATTCAACTACCCAGGGCATGCCACGAATGTCTTGCCTAGCTAGAGCAGCACGTTTACACAATACGGGGGGGGGGGGGTGGGGAGGTAGGTACAGTGTCCTGACGTGTGATCTCACAACGTCCTACATTTGGACACTGTGCCTTTTTCTCCCCCACTATTGCTGTGTGAAAGCGCTGCTCTAGCTAGGCAGCTGCTCTTGAAAGATTCACGCTGTGCCCTGGGTAGTCTGATAAGGCTGTTTTCATTAGGTGGCTGATTGAGGTTCCGGTGAGAGCTAACCTAGGAGGTGGGCCTTGGGTTCCGCTGTAACATCTACCAGTGGTGCGGAGGAAACACGTCATCTACGCTATTTTACGCAATGTAAGTTTTTATGTACTACAATTTATATGTTATAAAGGGATTTTCCTAACCCAGACTTTTCTCTGTGCTCCTCTTTTTTATTTTTTGTATGACTGTTTTGCCCCGATGGATCACGGGAGAGATTTGGAGCAGCGGGAAACACTGTAACCACAAAGAACCAGGAAGCTCCTGATCAGTGTAGTCTCAAAAAAAAAATTTCCCCGCTAACATTTTTGGGGCTAATGGAGCTAAGTGACTCTAGGCCATTATTTTAAAATATCTATGTAGAATATGCAGTAAACCGAAACTGTATATGATATTTGATTAGAATGTCCTACAATAGACACTGACAATGATGAAAATCTGCAACCCATGTGCTCAGTCAAAATAATATATTGTAAATTAAATGTCAAAGAGGATAAAAATATATATTCATTGGGCTAACATCAATAAAAATAAGAGAAGTGACATGTATCAAAAATCCAATAGAGAAAAATCGAACTCCGTGATATCCTAGAATCAGATTTATTGCATTGCCTTTAAAAGCCTCAATCGTCAAATGATCATTCATCTCTACTTATAAGCGCAGGATATACTGTAGAGTACAGAGTTCATTATATTCATACATGGAAATGTCAATATCAGATATAGAATAATTCATTATGCTATATTCAGCCATAGTGTCCAGTGTTAATAGTGATAAAGAATTAACATTATGTTTAAAGTAATAGAACAAGTGTTAGCTTATTTATGAATAATATTATAATAACATTAAAAACATTATGACACCCCAGAATCTCTAAAAAAAAAAAAATCCCATTATTTTCTGGTAAACCAATCAAGCAATTTACACTGCAGTCCTGATCAGGGTTTAAGTATCAAACATTCAAAATCATAGAAAAAGAAAAGAGGAGGGGATAACCCCCTAAATGTAGAACACCAATTCTCAACTATTATCATTTATTGCACTTAATGACAATACACAGAAAATTACAAATATCAAATCTCCCACAAAAAAATGTTGATTCTACAAATATATTTACCAGAACATGTGACTGTAACAGGAACTTCGCTGTTTGAGAAAAAACTGTCTCTAAATCCAGCAGTGTGCTGGTTAATTGCACAGGCAATCAGCTAGGCTCCATCTGGCAGTTGAGCCTGTTAGAAAAAGCCTGATCTAAGAAACAGGAAGGAGATTTTTTTAGCCCACAACTGGGCTGACCAGAGGAAAAGATGTTTTGATGCACACAGGACTGTATGCTGACAGCAAGACAAGGGGATAAGACCTGGACACACACATTTCCATAGGACATAAGGGCGATGACCTTGAAGCCTTGCACATGCGCAGTGGCTAGGGCAGTGCGGCGGCCATTAGGCAGGCTCCTCACGAGACTACAAGTCCCAGCAGCCCCAGGGGCTGCTTACCACATGAGGAGAACAGCCATTAGGGCTCCAGGACAGTAAAGAATACATTTGGTGCGCTCAGCGGGACCATGCAAGTCGGAGCACGGACGCAGAGGGGTAAGGTAGGGTCTGGGTGCAAGTGACTCCCAGACTAGGATAGATACCCTCTTTAGGCCCCAGCTAGGCCCCGATACAAATCTGATTGTGGCTGTTACAGGGAAAGCCCATAGATAGGGACATTAGATAGGGACATTTCCCCAGTATAGTTAGCCTAAAATTAGTGTATAGCACCGGTGAGACGCCACACGGTGATTACGGCCTGTGGTCTGTGACCAGACCACCTGCATATAGAGACTCTTAAAGGTGAGACCCTCCAACCGGAGTTCACCCCACGCACAGGTGGATGCTTTCGCGGACGACAACGTAGTTGCTGGATCAGCGGATCCCTGTTTGTTGTTCGGAAGTACCCAGGTGCTGGAGCGCCTGTACAGGTACCACACCAAATGCACCGGTTCACGGGATAGCCTATTCCATACACTTTTTGGTGGGCTCTGACATTGGGGAATGGAAATTAGGTATATTGGTGCCAAGCACTCTCTGTACTTTGGGGACACTCACTGATGTATTGGGGTTGTGTGGGGGGGCTATATACTGATGGGTACAGGTTGATTATCCTATGTTCAGTGAAACCAGTTATTATATACCCTGTGTGTCATTATTATTGGTATTGTTCCTGTGAGGGGCTTGTCCCACCACTTTGTGATCCCTCTCAGGTGGAGGCGCTGCACCGAGGCAAACAAGAGATCACCCCAGGCTCCCAGTGGCGGAGGCTCAGGCATTCTGGTAGCCAAACAGGTAACAGCAGTACTGGTAGTTCCTAAAGTGACAGGGAAAAAGGGGCTACACATATATATATATTTATATATGTTTGGGGTGGTAATTAGCTTAGCTACAGTTAGAGAGGGCTGGAGTAAAGGTGTAGATATTCTCCAAAGTGGAGTAGGCCTTTCATTTGTTTATTTTGAATGTGTTGCCGTGTTAAAGGAACAGACGCAATAAAGCCTTATTCTAGTTTCACCTTTAAAAATGGTCTCCATTGCGTACCTCTGCACACATCTTTTGCATACTACAATTGCCTAACTTCCCACATCCCTAGCAGTGACCTAAATTATTCAAACACACACTTGTCAGTTTCCATTTATTTTGGAGGCGTTACTGGTATACTGGTTACTGTTCGGTTGCTTTGGTCGCTTTTTGGTATTTCTTTGATGTAAATCAATCACAAATGTTAACCCCTTAAACGTCACTGCGATCAGTAGATTTTGGTTGTAGGAAGTTTATACTTAAGGCACATCTAACAAAGTGGAATCTAATATGTTTGTGAATAAAGACATTTACATAGTTTGCAATATCTGAGGTACTTCCCTACAGATGTAGTAAGACTTACTATCCCCAGTGTTCTGGATAAACAAGCAAAGGTCAGCTCCTCTGTGGTTGGCTGAACTGGATCGTTGTTTAGCCTATCACAGGTGACTAGTGGGTATTTAATTTCAATGTCTGCTTAATTCCAACAATCCCGGGAAGAAGTAGCATGTCAGCTACGAAACGCGTAGGATTTTAGCAGTATAATTTATTATATTTGTTGACCTCTGAAGCCCCCCATAGCCTTTGTGCTGCCTGACAATTTTTATACCTTTAAACATTAGGGATTGGGGATCTTTGTTATGATGTGCAGCAAAATGACGAGACAAGCTGTGCTTCTCATAACAATTAGGAAAATAAGAAATTCCCCACCATAACCTTTGTGCTGCCTGCTTGGTAAGGAACTATTCCCTAGCGCCGATCGCTACTTGCAGTGGCGCACACACAGTGACGACATCACCCAGCGCCAGCACTACCGGCGTAATTCCTGAAGTGTGGGACCTTCTGATCTATTCTCCAGCACCCGTGTGTATGCCGCTCTACGAGGATCCCCCTCCGTTTTGATGCAAAGAAGCTGAGGAAGTGTGGGAACCCATTCGGCACTACCAAGGGGGTGTTCTGAGTGACTATTTATCATATTGTGCTTCGCTACTCAAGACACAGTAAACGGGACTAGTACCACTACTTACAAGAACTCCTCTGCAACCATACGAGGTGATATCAATCTGAAGGAGGTGATTTCTTCCTGTTTGTACCCTTGAAGGTGTTTGGGATACCCACGCTTCCATCTACACGTGGGCCTGCTGTGTGGTAACTCATGTCTTGTAACATGATATGCTTTTACAATTTGATCTGATGTACGCAGATATATTACCCTTTTCTACACAATATATATATATTTAATTTTACTACACTATGAGCATTGTGCGCTGTTTTCTTGTCTTTTTTCTTACTACAGTACATCTGTATATGAACATTCAAATTCACCTGTAGAGGAAAGTTTTGTAAATAGCAAATAACCAATCTTATCAATTCCACACAACATTTTCTTGTACTGGTGTTGTATTATTGTAGAGGGAAGTATTCCCCTTGCAGAAGTACAGTACACTTTACATTTACACAAGTGTTCAAATCCATCAATAAAAGTTGCTTGAGGTATATAATCAGGGCAAAAAAACTTTAAGTTCTTACTGCAATATGCCAAAGTATTCTTAACTTAACAGTCACATGCTGTAATCAACATTTTCCTTTTGAAGCCACAAGATTAAAATGATTGGCAGAGTGAAAGGAATTATGAAAATTCTCATCCATTCATGGGGATATTAAGTCACAGACTCATCAACTTGAAAGGAATATGAAATCTAACGAATAGAAAATCTGAACTTCTTCACTTTCACATGAATTTAAAAGAGTTCTTTGAAAACAAGTGATGCATTCATTGACAGTTATCTGAGCCTTAAGCAAAATGATAATCACTTATTTAATGGGGAACAGACACAACGAGTTTTTTTTTTTTTTTTTTTTATAAATTCTTGATATTTTTAAGTTAAAAATTTAAATACTGTAAGCTCCTCTCATTTAGTAAACTGTTCATTCCTAATGGGAAATAGAGAATAAGCCAGATGCTGATTCTCATTTGTTATTTGCTAATCACTTCAACTTCTCCAACACAGTTGGAAGAACTTGCAATGCATTGTGCTATACTGCGTTTCAGATCTCTCCAGCAATAAAAAAAAAACTAGCAAGACAGGTACTGTACAGTCAAACAAATGTTTGTTAATAATGTACATCATATACTGTAGGAGCAATGAATGATGAAAAAGCAGTGACCTGTGAACATTCAACTGCTGAAACTAGGGTGAGAGTTTAGTTTTACACTGGTAGGGTGCAAGTTTGGTCCTCATTCACTCATTCACTGTATCATACTATTGTATTTAACTTGGTTATTACATCATATATTGATATGTGACCACAAGGAGTAAACTCTCATCTTGATTAGAGCCCTCTGTAGAATCTCCTTTATGTCCCTTTCATAATTTCTCCAGCATGGCAGACCTCAGTAATTCTGGTCGCATCACATAAAAAGAAACGTTTATTTTGAAGATAAATATTCACATACAAAAAAAGTACAAAATGGCATTGACATTCCAAATAAGTTATGGTATTCTTAAAAATAGTTGCATAGTTTTCTGTTTCTGAGTGGTATCATTATATCTGATCCTAATATCATGATAACTTATCTCCTTCTTCTTCTGATGTTATTCCATCTCTTTCCTCATGGTATTAACGTGTCTCTCACATCTGGGTGGAATCATTCTGTGCCTCTCGCTACCTTCTGCTATCCCCCTGCAAGATGTTAATCCAAATAATATTCCTTAGTCACCTCTTGTTATCACTAATTTGTATTACCAGAAAAAGTCCTGCAGCTTCAAGTTGATGTAATCGGATAAGAAACTGCCCACGCCTCAATAAATAGAATAACCTAATATGGCATGTCTTCTGGAAAGACCTCAGAGCTTCTGTCATACTGAAGCCACTTCAGATTGCATCAGCTAAAACCAGTTGTTCATAATCAATCAAATGTCACCTAAACAGAGCTTTTCTACAGAGTTGAAACAGCTGCACTCATTATAACTCTCTAGTGTAACTGAATATATCCCAATATACCTAATGAAGAAAGAACCATCAGACAATATACTGCATACTTTGAAATTTTGTCTTAATACCGGATTCACACATACAGTACAGTATTACAATATAATATCTCTGAATTTGATTTCTTACAGCCCCCCTAAATTAGACTGTAATACAATCCCTATAATCACTCAAATCATCATACATATAACATTCAATAATTATCAAACAGAATGTCAAAATACTGTATTTTCTGAAGCAAGGAATTCCAACTGGAAACATATGATTTCCTCTCCTTGGGCCATTTCTATACATTTTTCACAATACATATTACAAAGAGTTGAAAAACAATACACAATAAAATCACACAAAATACAATGATGAAAAGATGAATGAAAAAAATTACCCAATATTGATACATTATAATGGATTTTTTTTAAACTTTGTCCACCAAGCCTTTCATGACTGATCATATATTTTCTCCATTTCTCCCAAGGAAACTCATTTATTTAAGATACTGTATATTAAATTATACTGAAACTATTCTTACATTGCACGTGAGAATCTGTGACATTCACCTGAATCTCATGTAAATATATTCGTATTGGATTTCCTCAATACAATTCTTTGAATAAAACCTTGGAGTGTGTACACATATTAAATAAATCTCTAACTATTTCATTATCTGACATAACCTGTACACATGCTCTAAATAAACATATGTCCTCTGGCGTGTAGTCTTAAGTGATGGTTGATATATGAAAAGGTAAATACATACAAAACAGTGTAATAATGAACTAATTAATTAATTGTTCAGACACTGTGGCAGATATATTCACAGGGCAAACTCATTAACTTCCATTAAGCTTACTAAGGTTAAGCTCCAATAATTGGTAAATTAACCACTTAGTGACTCTGTCGCATAGTTGAAAAATATCAAACACCTGTGGTTAATTCAGTTGTTACTTCATTTGAAGTTCCCAATGTTAAACTATATAAACACCGTATTTCCTCGATTGTAAGACGCCATCGATTGTAAGACGCACCATCAATTTGGCCCTTACAATCGGGGAAAATCACTTTTTCACTTGCCATGTTTCAGGAGAGGTCCCATGTCAGCGGAGGATGAAACGGGCAGTGGCAGGGGAGGTCCCACATCTGCAAATGGTTGAAGATGGATATCGGGCGGGAGTGTGGCGGCGACAGGACAAGTCCCAAGATGCAGGTGAATGAAGATAAGAAGACATTGGGAGTGGAGCGGCGGGAGATCATAATAGTAGGAGAGCTGAGCAGGAGCAGAGTGGCATAGGGGAATGGCTGGGGAGGAGCACACTGTAACACCGGAAGTTGACCGGTGTCTGACTTCCGGTTACAGTGCGCTCATCCCCAGCTGTTCCCTATGCCGCTCTGCTCAACTCTCCTGCTATTATGATCTCCTTCCGCCACCGCATGCCCGCCCGCTGTCTTCTTAACTTCATTCACCTGTAGACTTGGGACCTATCCTGCCGCTGCCACCGTAATCCTAACTGCTGTCCATCTTCAAAGATCTGCAGAAATGGGACCTCGCTGACCCACCAGTGATGTTCTGTGAGTGCATTACTGTTTTAACCAGTTCACTTTATTAAATGTATTACAACATGATCTTTTTTTCCTCTATTTTACTAAGCAATATCCTGACCCAATAAGACAATACCTCTAAGTTCCACTTGAATAAGAGGTAAAAACATCAGTAATTGGTCTGCTGCCATTTGAAACATAGAAGGAATAAAAGTTATACGAAAGCTGTCCAATGTACCATTTATCCTATCAACATTTTAGATTTGAACCACTAATATTTGTTGAAATACAAATTTGGGATCACAATCAATTTATTTTAATAATTGTTTGAATATATATATATATATATATATATATATATATATATGTATATGTATATGTATATATATATATATATATATATATATGTATATGTATATATATATATATATATATATATATATATATATATATACAGGCACAAAAAAAGAAAGAAATGGCGCCAACCTAAACCCACTGTATGTAAAGAAGCAAGTAATGATGAAAAGAACCTATACTATACAAGATGGATAATTAAAAATAAACAAATAAATTAAATAAAAATATATAATAATAAATGATAAAGTCCAGAAAAAATATAAAAAATACAAATCTGAAAATACTCCAAATGCTATCCAAAAGAGTCTCTGCAGCCCGAATGAAGGGAACACCACTTCCTTGAGGATATCTATAAAAACAGAAAAAAAACAGGCGCAGTCATAGCGTAAAAAAGTATAACAAAATATTTATGGAGTAGAAGATGTAAAAGACACACTCACAAACATAACGGAATAAAAAGCAGTTATGAGTACAACTCAATCACCAGCCAGACACAGGAACCAGGTATCGGGTGACTTCGGTGAATCAAAGGGTACCCCTGATGAAGTCTTTCGAGATGAAACGCGTAGGGACTGCCATGTGGACGTGATATTGTCCAGTTTTATCTATTATCACTCACTATTCTATATACGGGACTATTTACTATTTGGTATACACTGATCCCAGCCGGTCACTTGCTGCATCTGTGGGGACTGCTACCGCTTGTATCCTGTGACGTCATCGAGTTCTCGCGTGATTTGGAGCTGAGAACTCACTGCTGTGACGCTGGATTTGGAGGAGGGCGGTGTCCCTCATGTTCCCCGGTACACAGAGGTTACCATTGAGGTTGCTGCAATTCATCCACACCGGATAACTTCACTGAAGTCACCCGATACCTGGTTCCTGCGTCTGGCTGGTGATTGAGTTGTACTCATAACTGCTTTTTATTCCGTTATGTTTGTGAGTGTGTCTTTTACATCTTCTACTCCATAAATAGTTTGTTATACTTTTTTACGCTATGAGTGCGCCTGGTTTTTTTTCTGTTTATATATATATTGTGACAAACGGCTTACTCCGGGGCTCCGCCGTCTGTCCGGGACTGTTAGAACACTGTCTTTTAGGGTAGGTTAAATGATGAGACGTCACGTACTGTTCCTTTAAACAGGCTATGCCTGGTTTATTCAGTCCCAGGCACTGAGACTGCCACAGTTTAAACAGAAAACAAAGCCAAACAAAAAGCTGCTCGTCTGAGCGATAACTTAAACTTAGATGTCCCTGACTCAGAGTTGGAAGTGGCTTGTCCACTTCCACCAACAAAATAAGTACCTTTGCAGTCTTTAGACAAACTAACAGAATGAATGAAGCGATTTGGGAAAGAGGCTTTCTCACCCCTCTGCAGTTCAGCAGCCTTCCAGGCTCTTGGGCGGGGCCCAGAGGAAACAGGAAACAGGTCTTATATACCTGAACTCTAATCAGCATGACAGGTGACAGAAAACAGGCAGCAGACAAACTGTGGAATGGAGTGCCTGTACCACGAGGCTGCCCTGTTCAGCTTAGACAGGACAGAAACTGTTCAGTATCCTGGGAGCCCTGTATATGGAGTTTATTACCAACCCCTGGTTTCTGTCACATATCCTCCCCCCCAGCTCAGACCTCGAGGGGTGAGCGACCATGGATATTAGGGAGTGCATCCTTGACAACCCGTCGGCATTGCAATGTTTGTGCCCCGACCTGTGTTCCACAGAAAATTTAAAGGGCTGTAGGCTTAGGAACCACCTGGTCACCCTAGCGTTCTTCTCCCTATTTTGACACATCCAGGTAAGGGGTGCATGATCTGTGACCAATCGGAACTTTCTCCCCAACAGATAATACTTGAGTGTCTCTACAGCCCACTTTATTGCGAGACACTCTTTCTCGACTATGGAGTAATTTTTCTCCTGGGGATTTAGTTTCCTACTTAAATAAAGGATGGGGTGCTCCTCCCCTTGAGACTCCTGGGAGAGTACCGCCCCCAGCCCTACCTCAGATGCGTCGGTTTGGACTACGAACTCTTTGGAGAAGTCAGGTGTGACCAACACTGGTTGGGCACAGAGAGCTTCTTTCAGGCTTCTAAAGGCCTGTTCGGCTTCGGGGGACCACTTTACCATTAGCGGTCCTCTTGCTTTTGTGAGATCGGTTAGTGGGGTTGCCTTAGTTGCAAAATTGGGAATAAACCTCCTATAGTAGCCAATTAACCCCAAAAAGGTCCTTACTTGTTTTTTTGTGACTGGCCTTGGCCAATTTTGTATCGCCTCTACTTTGAGTGTTTGTGGTTTGAGTAACCCTCTACCAATAGAATACCCCAGATACTTGGCCTCCTCCAGACCAATAGTGCATTTAGCGGGGTTAGCAGTTAGTCCAGCAGACCGAACTGCGTCGAGCACAGCTTGGACCTTTGGAAGGTGGGACTGCCAATCTTCACTATGGATTACCACATCATCCAGGTAGGCGGCAGCGTACCGAACATGTGGTTTTAAAATTTTATCCATCATTCTTTGGAATGTGGCGGGAGCTCCATGTAAGCCAAAAGGCAGCACCCTATACTGAAAGAGGCCGTCTGGGGTTGAGAAGGCTGTTTTTTCTTTTGCCCTTTCTGTGAGGGGAACCTGCCAGTACCCTTTTGTTAGATCTAGGGTTGTGAGATATCGGGCTTTGCCCAGTCTCTCTACAAGTTCATCCACCCTGGGCATAGGATAAGTATCAAATTTTGACACCGCGTTTAGTTTCCGGTAGTCATTACAAAACCTTGTTGTACCGTCTGGCTTTGGGACTAAAACTATAGGGCTGTTCCACCCACTTTGGGATTCCTCAATTACGCCTAGTTTTAGCATTTTTTTAACCTCTAAACTTATAGCCTCTCTCTTGGCCTCTGGGATTCGGTACGGTTTAAGGTTAACTCGGACCCCCGGTTCAGAGACTATGTCATGTTTAATTACGTTAGTTTTACCTGGCTGTGTAGAGAAGATTTCTTTGTTCCTTCTCACTAAACTCTGGACCTCTCGTTTCTGATGCACGGACAGTGTTTCAGCTATGCTAACCTCTGGGTCAGTTTCTTGATTCTCTGACGGACCTGGGGGTACTAGGGTTAACAAGACCTCTCTATCTTTCCAGGGCTTGAGTAGGTTTATATGGTAAATTTGCTCAGGTTTCCTCCTACCTGGCTGCCTTACCCTATAATTTACTTCTCCCACTCTTTCCAAGACCTCATATGGCCCATGCCATTTAGCAAGGAATTTACTCTCCACGGTGGGAACCAGAACTAGTACCCTATCACCTGGAAAAAAAATTCTGACCCTAGCACCCTTATTATACGTATTCCTTTGTGCTTCTTGAGCTTTCTCCATGTGTTCCCTCACTATGGGTAGGACTGCAGCAATGCGGTCCTGCATTTGGGCAACATGCTCTATTACACTTCTGTAAGGGGTAACCTCGTGTTCCCAAGTTTCTTTGGCTATATCCAGTAAGCCCCTTGGATGTCGGCCATACAATAGTTCAAACGGGGAGAAGCCTGTGGATGACTGGGGAACTTCCCTAATGGCAAATAACAGGTATGGTAACAAACAGTCCCAGTTTTTCCCATCCTTATCGACCGCCCGGCGTAACATGCTCTTTAAGGTTTTATTGAACCTTTCCACTAAACCATCTGTTTGTGGATGATAGACTGAGGTTCTGAGATGCTTGATTTTTAGGAGTTTACATAGCTCTTTTGTTACTTGGGACATAAATGGTGTTCCCTGGTCAGATAAGATCTCTTTAGGAATTCCGACCCGGGAAAACAGAAGTACTAACTCTTTTGCTATGTTTTTAGCAGAGGTGCTACGTAGGGGAACTGCCTCCGGATATCGGGTAGCATAATCTAATATTACCAATATATGCTGATGTCCCCTAGCAGACTTTATTAGGGGTCCTACTAGATCCATAGCAATCCGGTCAAATGGTACCTCTATTATGGGAAGGGGTACCAATGGGCTGCGGTATGCTTTGAACGGGGCGGTGATCTGACATTCTGGGCATGAGGAACAATAGTTTGTAATTTCTGCCAGAACCCCAGGCCAATAAAAGCTTCGGAGAACCTTTTCTTTTGTCTTTTCCACCCCTAGGTGTCCCCCCAATGGATGACTATGTGCGAGGTGTAATACTACGTTACGGAATGTCCGTGGTACCAACAATTGTTTAGTTGTAACTGATTTTCTTTTATCAACCCGATATACTAGGTCGTTCTCTACCTCGAAGTAGGGGTAAGCAAGTGACCTATCTGGTTGGCCATGAGTACTATTCTGGTCCCGTATATTTCCCCTTGCTACCGCTAATGTGGGGTCCTCCCACTGGGCCTTCTTAAAACTCCCAGGACTGACCTCTAGGTCAGCGAGGGTCTTATCCTGTACTGGGGTGGTAAGTGCCTGATCAACATCTTGATTTGGGGTATTCCCTACCAAAGTAGTGATGGGGAAGGGAATTTCACAGCACTCCTCCTTTTCCCCTTTCTTATTTGGGCCCTCGTCAACCTCCATTTCTGAAAAAGGGAAAGGATTTGTTTCTTCTAACACTTCGTTATGGTCTGCTATTGAACTCTGGGCGCTATTCTGAGCTGGGGACCACATTTTTAGAAAATGGGGAAAGTCGGTCCCTATTAACACATCATGTGCCAGTTTGGGTACAACACCCACCTTGAAATCTAAAGAACCAAATTCTGTTTCAAAAAAAACATCAACAGTGGAATATTCATGATTATCCCCATGTATACAACAAATTGCCACTCTTTGTGAACTGTTTACCTGTTTCTTCTTAATGGGCAAGAGGTATTCGGACACTAGTGTGACCATGCTCCCAGAGTCAAGAAGTGCCCGAACCCTCTTACCATTAACCTTTACAAATGCCCACAGATGGTTATTCAAGGGGTCCTCTGGGCTAGGGCCCATACATTGGGACAACAGTGAATAAGGTTCCACGCTGTTGCATTGCATGGGCTCATCATTTAGTGGGCAGATTTTTTCTGTGTGGCCCCTCTCATGACAATTTACACATTTAGGTACATAGTCTGTGTCCCACTTAGAGCCTTTTCCCGGCTCCCCATGTTGGCTATTGCCCTTAGTGTGCGAACCACTGTTGCTGGTGCTGCGTGAAGGTGGTCGCCGCTCTTCAGCTCCCCTTAACCCCGGTACCCTTTTACCGTCTCTGGAAGAGTCCTGGAACCTCGGGTAGTGGGGTTGCTCCACGACTGTGGGTTGCGGGTGCTCTCCTGCTGCATTGTACCTTTCTACGAGGGCCACAAGCTCATCCGCATTGTGGGGGTCACTCCGACTGACCCAATGGCGTAAGGCAGAGGGAAGTTTCCTCAAGAACTGGTCCATGACCAACCGTTCCACGATGTGGCTTGCTGAGTTGATCTCGGGTTGTAGCCACTTCCGGGCGAGGTGGATGAGGTCATACATCTGGCTTCGGGTGGCTTTATCCATCGTGAAGGACCATGCGTGAAACCTTTGGGCGCGAACAGCCGTGGTTACGCCGAGGCGGGCGAGGATCTCGAACTTCAATTTTGCATAGACGTTAGCTTCGGCTGGCTCTAGATCAAAGTAAGCCTTCTGGGGTTCGCCGCTTAGGAAGGGTGCGATTAGACCAGCCCACTCAGCTTCTGGCCATCCCTCTCTCTGTGCCGTGCGTTCAAACGTGAGAAGATAGGCTTCCACATCATCCGAGGGTCCCATCTTCTGAAGGTAGTGGCTTGCCCTGGTCATTTTCGGAACTGGGGCTGCCGCTGCCAGTGGAAGGTTACTGATAGTCTCCCTCAGGATCTCGAGTTCCTGCTGTAAGCCCTGAGCGAACCGCTGTTGCTCCTCTTTCAGCAAGCGGTTTGTCTCTTGCTGGTTTGCATTCGCCTGTTGCAGGGCTTCATTCGCGTCTCTCTGGACAGCGACATTGCGTACCAGCGCACTCACCACGTCTTCCATCTTGTTTGGAGAGAGAGAAAAAAACTTTTTTTTTTTTTTAAAGTTCTTTAACCCCCAGACCTTTTAGTGTTCTGCCCGCATTCTCCACCATATGTGACAAACGGCTTACTCCGGGGCTCCGCCGTCTGTCCGGGACTGTTAGAACACGGTCTTTTAGGGTAGGTTAAATGATGAGACGTCACGTACTGTTCCTTTAAACAGGCTATGCCTGGTTTATTCAGTCCCAGGCACTGAGACTGCCACAGTTTAAACAGAAAACAAAGCCAAACAAAAAGCTGCTCGTCTGAGCGATAACTTAAACTTAGATGTCCCTGACTCAGAGTTGGAAGTGGCTTGTCCACTTCCACCAACAAAATAAGTACCTTTGCAGTCTTTAGACAAACTAACAGAATGAATGAAGCGATTTGGGAAAGAGGCTTTCTCACCCCTCTGCAGTTCAGCAGCCTTCCAGGCTCTTGGGCGGGGCCCAGAGGAAACAGGAAACAGGTCTTATATACCTGAACTCTAATCAGCATGACAGGTGACAGAAAACAGGCAGCAGACAAACTGTGGAATGGAGTGCCTGTACCACGAGGCTGCCCTGTTCAGCTTAGACAGGACAGAAACTGTTCAGTATCCTGGGAGCCCTGTATATGGAGTTTATTACCAACCCCTGGTTTCTGTCACAATATATATATACACACACACACACACACACACACACACACACACACACACACACACACACACACACACACACACACACACACACACACACACACACACACACACACACACACACACACACGGGAGCACTCCCTTGAGAAACATCCTGTTTCTAGGACCGAAACGTCGGTGAATGTGCCAGTTTTCTTCTAATACACCGGTTTTTTTTATACTACTGAGTGTGCTGTCTCTTCCTTGCTTTGTGGCCCTGGGATTCTGGATCTGCCTGGTAAGGAGCTTATATATATATATCTATATATATATATATATATATATATATATATATATATAGATATATATATATATATATATATAAAACACAAAAAAAGGGTGGGGAATATATCAGCGCCTGCAAAACCCAAATGACACAGAGGTGGCAAAGCTAGGAAAATATTATACCAATAAGTAAAGAGCATTAACCATGCATTAAAAAATAATTATACCAATAAAAATGATAAAATAAAGATAAAATAAAAACAAATTTTATATGTAAAATATACAATACAAGTCAATGTCCAATCCCAAAACACTGTCCTCCAGAGTCTCTGCAGCCTGAAAAGGGGACCACCAAATCCCTCATGGATATCTAAGAAAAAAACAAGAAAACAACAGGCGCACTCATAGTGTAATAAGTAGAAAAATGTATATGCACTGGTAATTATAAAAATGCGCACTTGCAAACGTGACAGGAACATAAGCATGTATGAGTAATACTCAATTGCCAAAGGTAGCAGGATATTGACAGAATAAGCGTCCTGGAACGCCACCATGTGCTGCTGGTATCAGTAGCGTGTCGCTTCCGTGTACCAAGTACCAATTGCTTCCTCACTCTAACTGGAATCTCGCGAGAATTGTGACGTCAGCGGGAGCTCGTAGACAATCTCTGACTCCTCTCCGTTGGCAAACACAGCATGTACTTCCAATAAGATCCAAATGTCTGTGAGCTGATATATGCGCAGAAAATGACATATAAAACAATCGAAAACACCCTGCGCGTTTCGTTCATAAGACTTCGTCAGGGGTATTGAAATTTTAGAATTTCTTCCTACGCGAAACTGCCCGTCGGTTTTTAATGACGTCACTCTTCTGACGTCGGTAGTGGTGACCAGCAATGCCAGGAGCTCCGGTGTATCGTGTAAACCAGCACCCACTCGGCTGATCGGGTAGTATCTGATATTGATCCCGACTTACCCGTTTGTCTTGCCTTATGCCATCGTCCGATATGACCTATATATACACAGTTTGAATTACTATGTATGCAGTTTGATTAATGGGAGACAACTCTATTCAGGGGATGATGGGTATACATGTATATATATGCTGAAACCCCAATCCTCTGCTCTATTTTAGGGTTATGATACACTTACCCATTGATGCATGTTACATTATTCCGCATATGTTACATTTTTTCAAGTGATTCGGATGAACCAGGGATACATTCCTTTACACCTTAAGTGCTATTTTGTGTTTAGTATCTCCTGCTGTTGGTAGAATCTTCTATCATATTCCTTGTCAGGACTTTGGCTGACTATACCTCATTGTCCACCACCAGGTACTCGCTGAAGGGACATGCCCTATAAGCTTTAGCATTGGCTTCCCCTATATGTGAATTATACCTGATGAGTGAGAGAGAACACTCTCTATTCTGGCCACCATTTACAGTGTTTTTAAACACATCCTTATTAATACCCCACACTCCCTGATATTGTTCCCTCATGTATTTAATAAATTCTTTTTTGTTTTGCGTCGTGTAGCACTTTGGCTATCAGCCTGGGATATATTGTTTAGTTCCATCAAGTGTTTTATTCTCATAGAGTGCAATCCTGGGTTTCTTGTCCAATTGAGGGTCTCTACCCCATTTGGATTTTTGTGTCCGTTTTTTCTTATATATATATATATATATATATATACACACACACACACACACACAGTTTAACACTGGGAACTTCAAATGAAACAACAATTGATCTAACCACAGGTGTTTGATATTTTTCACTAAGTGGTTATTTTACCAATTATTGGAACTTAACCTTAGTAAGCTTAATGGAAGTTAATGAGTTTGCCCTGTGAATATATCTGCTACAGTGCCTGAACAATTAATTAATTAGTTTATTAATACACTGTTTTGTATGTATTTTACCTTACCTTCAATCACGAGACTACTCGCCGGAGGACATACTTTTTCTTCGTGTACTTTGTTTAGGGGGATGTGAAAATCCCTCTTTGGACTCTGGCTGCTGGACTTAAGTACATCCCATTTGGGATACCAACAATCGACTGTATAATTGTTATATTTGTTATTCTGTTGTTATACACAATTCACAAGTTTATTTAGTTTAAGTAATTTAGTGGATAGCGCTGCTATTCTTGTTTTCTCTATACACGTGCTGTTCCTTTTTCTTCAAATAACAAAATCATAAAATGTTTTAATTATCTAATGCAAACTAAGCATGAATGATAAATAATCTTGGCCTGGTGTAATAATCAAATTATTTTAAGATTAAAATGTAAACAAGCGTAAAAAAATAAAATATATCTATCTGTTCAAAGTCTTGCTATAATTGTGTAAAAAATAAAATCACTATATTGTAGACTAAAATATAATAACTGAATATTACTAATAGTATTTCTAGTATTGTCACAGTCTATAGGTAGAATGATGGATTGTGTCAAAGAGGCATAGTCCACTCAGAGTATCTCTCTAGTCGGCGCACTTCAGTGCAGAATTTGTTATATATATCATTCTGTATGGTCAGTGTGAAACTAAGATGAACAGTCTAAAAGAAACTTTAATAACATATATCAATCAACTATAACAATAACATTGTGGTATTGTCACAGGAAATAAAACGTTATTTTCCTAATATGGGTATTTAAAAAAATATATTGTACAGTACATACATCATTTTTATATCCCAAACACTTTTTTTACCCATAAATCTGTATTATTTAGAACAAATACAAATTCTTCTGGCAAGGTTTGGTAATCCTAGAGATGTAATACCCCCTTGTACTTTTTCATAATTTTTTTTCCAATAGTCCCAATAAAAATATTTTAAAAATAGTAATTTTTTTCTTTTTCCTAAAAGAGAAAAAAATATCAAGTCCCATAGATAATGACTTGTTGATTTTTCTCATTTTTCTTGATTTCGATCATCCATCATCCAATAATATTCTTTATTCATAACACAATTACATACTGTATGACCTGTCAAATAAAGCAGTATCATTATATTGTATATATATGTATATATATTATATATATATAATTTACCTTAGTCCATGTGGACCCAAAAACTTACTGTCTACATATTACGTACATAATCACAAACGTCAGATAACTTTAACATTATGTCAATTATATCATAAGATCCTTCCCAATTTGTTTATGATATACCTATTTTCCTCATTTATTCCTGTTTCAGATTAATTTAATTTGTATCTCTAACATTCAGATGTCAATTAATTTCACATATAAAGTAAAAACTATTCTATTTCTTTTTCTGCATACAAACTACCATACAAACTACCATACGGTATGGTATTCTTTGTTGTAAATCCTGTATGCATTTACTTTCAAATGTTACAGTTTTATCATGAATCTGTTTTTAAGAACAACTACTGTATCATGCAATTTGTCATCTTTGAAAACCATACCCTTAAATAGACTCAATGCCTTTACTATTTCTCATGTATATATTAATAAATTGCAAAACTTCACAATAAACAAATAATTCTCCCTGCGCCTGTCGACGGCTTCATGAAGAAAAATACATTATCAACCATATAGTGTGTCAGCCCATGCCTCCAGCATGTTTATCTTCCATGAAGAAAAAAAATCAGTCAATTTCAGTTCTACATTTAACACAGCAGTCTTCCATCTTGGAAAAAAGCTCACAGACTTTGCTGAATTACTCACAGCGTCAATCAGCTGACATATGTTGCTTGTCAAACAATATTTTTTTCTTCCATTCAGTTTTTTAAAGAAATCTTTGATCTGGGATATATCTACAATCTCCCCTCTTCGAAGATAAATAAAAAACTGATATCCGGCGGCTCGCAAATGTAAAATGTCCTTTACGTCCCTTTCATAATTACTCCAGCATAAAAGACCTGAGTAATTCTGGTCGCATCACATAAAAAGCAATGTTTATTTTGAAGATAAATACTCACATACAAAAATAGTACAATATGGTGGTGACGTTCCAAAAAATTATGGTATTCTTAAAAATAGAAGCATAGTTTTCTGTTTCTGAGTGAGATCATTGTATGAAAGACCTCCCTAGTTAAAAAGGTGATGTGGTGGGTGTAGAAGTTTGAGCTAGGTGGGAAAGTGTGTTAATCAATTTCTGACTGGTAACAGTTGTAATGAAGGAAGGTGTCACCTCCTCCCAGAGCTCACTCATCCTCCCCTTTTTAACTTGGGAGGTCTTTCACTTTGCTGCAAGAACAGGACTTACTATGGTTCTTTCCCCTGATACAGAGGTAAAAGGAAGGGTTCACAGTGTAGTGTAGGACCTGCATTTTTGGTTATACCTTGATGTTTGGTATGCAGGCTTATGACGCTTTGGCCAAAGGGTTAAACTAAATAACCAAGTTATTATTATTATTATTATTGAAGTATTTAAACTTTATACTATTTACCATATATGTTTTGTCAATTGGACGGAGCATTGGGCACCCCTGTCTTTTGTTGTATACATTTGCCACGCCCAGTAGCACTCTTTTTGACATAAATATATATTCATGATGTGGTGGTGTAGAAGTTTGAGCTGGCTGGGAATGTGTGTTAATCTTGGTATCCAGACAGATCCCTTATAATCTCTCTCCTCATGGTGTTAAACTGTCTTTCACATCTCGGTGGAATCATTCTGTGCCACTCACTCCCTCTAGCTACCTTCAGCTATCCCCCCTGCCAGATATTTATCCAAATAATATTCCTTTGTCAGCTCTTGTTATCACTAATTCTTATTACCAGAAAAGGTCCTGCAGCTTCAAATTGATGTAATCTGATGTCATCTGATAGTTAACTGTCCACGCCTAATACATAGAATAACCTAATATGGCATGCCTTCTGGAAAGGCCTCAGAGCTTCTGTCATAGGCTCTTCCGATTGCATCAGCTAAAACCAATTGTTCATAATCGATCAAATGTCACCTAAACAGAGCTTTTCTACAGAGTTGAAACAGCTGCACTCTCATTATAACTAATGAAGAAAGAACCATCAGACAATATACTGCATACTTTGACATTTTGTCTTGATAGCGGATTCACACATACCTGTATTACAATATAATTATCACTGAATTGGATTTCTTACGCCCTCTATGATAAGAACTAATCAGGGGTATGGGAGTTTTCTGGACTGGAGCTATAAGAGGGTAGAGCCAGTAACAACAAAGGGTGAAACTGAACCAGTAACAGTGCCAGTCTGTGTCTCCACAGCTGTTAGTCAGGTCATTGGAGCCAAGTGAATGTCCACTATGAGAATTGGACATACAGGGAAGTTGTTAGTAATAGTTGCCTGACTCTCCTTAGACCATACCTCTTCATCCTAACACCATAAGGACTGCCCATGGCTAGGGACCTTCACTATAGTGCTTCTGAATGGTCATGAGCTACCTAAACCCTTTTATGTCTTTGAAATATGTAGCAGTCAGGGGCTTATTATCTTACAAACACAATTGTTTATTTCAGTAAGAATAAAAGGTAAATATCCATTGTGTGTAATAACAAATAATAAATAACTGCTAGTGCTTACTTATACTGCAGTGCAGTGTTTGCACATGAAGTGGTTCATTGACAAGAGAGAAATACATTGATTCTCACGTGTGCTATTCACTATACCAAAAATGTCTCATCCTCATGTGTTATCACAGTTCTAGCTTCTAGAAACCATATCAGACAACCCAAGCATTTTAGAAAGAAAAGTACAAAAAAAAAAAGAAATCAGAAATTCATTGGGCACTATGTTTCAAAGGCAAAATGTAGGCGCAAAGTCATTATTTTCTCACAACTTGCGCTGAACTATATGTGTGCCAGGCAATAACTATGTACAGTACAGTATTAATCTGAATTGCAAGAGGTGCAATAAGCAAAATATCGACACTCCACTTCGTTTCAAGATGAAAAGGTGCATGTAGGAACCAAAACATTGATGAACTATCATTAAATGTATAAATAAAATATTAGTTTTTGTATCAGTCCAATGGAGTGCCAATGTTTTGCTTTTGGCATCTCTTGCTATTCCAACCAGCTGTCAGGATCTAAAATCACCTGTGGGCGGAATAACTGGACTTCAAGAATTGTGGGCTCCTTAAAATTTGTTGTTTCTTAATCTGAGTTGCGCCATTCTCATATACGTCTGCCGTCGACAAGATGATGGATTTATGGAGCAAGTTGGGGCAGTTAGGGCACAGATACATTTGCATATTGGCGCAGAACTATAGTGCAAAGAACTCTCTGTATGTCAATAATTGTGTTGTATATAAAAGATAAGGGATGCACGTACAAAAACAATGTTATTAAAAGCAGTGGGTTTAAAAAACGTATATGGCCGGGATGGATCCACGATCTGCCGCTGCACGGCCCAAATCATACTGAATAATTGGAATTATTGACTTGATTTGGGCCGTGCAGCGGCAGATGGTGGATCCATCCCGGCCATATACGGTTTTTAAACCCACTGCTTTTAATAACTTTTTTTTTGTACGTGCATCCCTCACCTTTTATATACAACACAATTATTGACATACAGTACTACACTGTGACAGTTCTTTGCACTTTGTTTCCCCTCTGTCTATAATTGGATGCCCTGTCATCCTTTTTGATATAGCAACAGACTCTCCATTATTCCCAAAGGTAAGGTTATATTCCAATTATTCAATACACTTGGTTTTCAAATAGTTTTTCACTTATGATTATTAGCTTACTTTGCACCTCACTATAAATTAATTCTATTCACCCCTCAATTTTTATATCAGTTCACTATTTAAGGGGTATACACATTTAGTGCACTTTTTGGTTTGTGTTTTTGTTGGCGCAGAACTACAGTATGTATTAAGAAACGTGCGGCTTGTGTTACTTTTCTTGATGGTTTTCTGTGTTGGTTTTCTCCATCCCCTTCAAGTCTTTTTTTTAGCGCAGAATACTAGAGCAGCGTGTGCCAAATTCTACAACAGTAGAAAAACACCTAATAAATACGTTGTGTTGCAGGCAGAAAAACAAGCTAATTATTTAATGCAGCTACGTCAGCGCAGACCAGTTTCTTGATACATACTGATGGAGCGGCCGTTATTCGAACACTTCATGCGTCATGTACATCGGAATCCCGATTTGAAACCGCGGGATGATTTCCAGCCTTCCCGCACTAAGATGCGAGCGCGGCGAGTGCAGAAAAACGAATTTTAGTGTTCTGGCTATTAAAAACGTGAAATTGACACAGTAGCATAGTAGCACAGTACTGTACACATTACAATTCATCCATTTTATTGCAGTCGAAGAAACAGAATCCATGAAATTCAAACAAAACATCCGTGATAAGCGCGGGTGCCTGGGGCGATTGGCCGCGTTTCATGCTGCGTGGGGAACAGCAGAGAACTCAAAATCGGCGCCGAGATGTGTTCGAATAACGGCCGCTCTATCAGTACAGTAAAGTCTATTGTGTTTAACATAAAGGCAGTGAATAATGGAAAGGTTAGCAACATTTAAGCATCATTCAATTCAACTTGAAGAACACACACAGTTGCAACATACCGACTAAAGAAATGGATCGTCTTACTGTCGTTTCCTCTTCTGAGTTTTAAAAGGCATTTGTTTATCAGCATCCACCGCTACGAAGATTGTTTTTTTTAAATACTATTCAACATATTGTTAAAGTAGGATGCATGTGTGAGCCTTATTCAAAATTAATATATTTAGTTTGGTTATGAAACAATGTAATAACATATATGGAATGCATAATGCTGTATAGAAAATGGTACATTTTATACTTTCACTGTTTTAAGATGTTAAAGTTGGATACATCGTCACACATCTTCCAGCACCAGATGTATATGTTAATCAGCATTATGTGGATTGCTCTATTGCATTTTATTGATATTTTTTTCATTGTTGAGCCAATAGTCAAGCTGTGTCATCTTTACATCCGAGAAAGTAAAATGAGAGAAATGTGTATTGTAATTTGCATGCTCTATGTAACTTCAGTTATTAGACAGTTCCTCTAAAGGGGACTAATAATAAACAAACAAATCTTATTGAAGTGAATCTGAATAACCTTCTTTATTTCCTCTCTAACATGTTTGTCAAATTGGTCTGGTAGTTATGATTGTCTAATACTCATTCTTAATTACAGAATTTACTTAAGTAGACGCAATACCGGATGAAGATGAGTGTCTTTCTTTTTCTGTGTTACTCGGAAAACAATCTGCGTTTTCTGGGAATATTGCAATTACTGCAGCAATTACTGTAAATAATTGAATGTTTCTGAATGTCACCGTATAGACAGTACGAATGCAATGTTAATAAAGTAATACAGATTACATTTATACTTATACATGTTTGTAGTGTAGAAAAATTGAAACAAAACTTGTAGGCCTTCATCCAATATAAAAATAAATTATATATTTGTTAACGTTTTGGTCCCAGTCTTGTAATGACTGAACTGAAATATTGCTAAGGACTAAAAGCTCTAAAAATGTCAAACCATGGAAATTTTACATGATATTTCATGGTTAAACTTACAACAATTTTTTTTATCATATCTGGGAAATTACAGAAGAAAAGGGGGATATAGGTCAGCGATGCTTTTTTTTTTTTTTTGAGGCAGGCGCATGAAGTTTCTTTAACCCTTTGGTCACATGATCCCTTCCATCACTGATGACATACTGGAAGAGGAGGCGTCATCCCCTTCCATTCCTCATCGGTTAACATACCTTTCTGCACTCCATACGAGTACATTGTAGGAAGGGATCTGCCCCAGTAGAATGAGCAGCATTTGTGGATTTACAGTAGCTGCTGCATTAGGGGGCATCCTGAGTGCCAGACTCCGTGATGTACAGAAGTAACTACATCCTAGGGCACTGTAAAAGTAAAGTTTTTTTTATCAATTTCCCATATTTCTTTCTTATATATTGTATCTGTTAAAGTATAACAAATATTGTATTTTTTAAAGATGTAAATATGAAGTCTAGGGCCCTTAAAGGAACAATCCAATCAATATCCTACTTGTGTGTTTTTATTAATAAATCAGTTCTATAGTATTAGATCATACTGTACTTATTACATAATTTATTTTTAATTCAACTCTTAATGTCATTTTTAATGAGTTTTAATATAGTGATCATCTTTTGATTAGTGCAAGATCTTTGTAACACTTTCCTGTTTGTGATAATTTGTTGCCAATATTCCCAGCAGTTTGAGCAGCAAACTCTGGCAATAGATAATGGTACCTTAATGATGTCTGGATAAATTATAGCTGCTGAGTTAGACTGACTGAAGGATTGATTGAAACTGAAAGGCGGTCATTACATGAACCCGGGGTAGCAGGATCTTTGCTGATCGATCACCCGAGAATTGATCGATCGTCAGGTTTTTTGAAGTGCCGCTTGGACTGCCTCTTTAACAGTTTCTGCAATGAGTTGAGAAGTAGGAAAGCTGTATTTGTTAGACCACATTATGTGTTTGTGTTTTGCATTAGACGAATGCTAGCTAAAAGAGATCACTGACAATTTACTGTACCTCACGTTGTGAGTTATAGAGAGAAAGTATCCCTGAGCTATATTTGAGGGGTGGCATAACCATCAGGCCAACCTCCCATCCCTCTTACTTTTCTACATCAATGGCTATAAGATCCCTCTGTTGTAAGTTCCATTTCTGTAGGCAAAGAACCATATTCTC
Organism: Ascaphus truei; assembly: GCF_040206685.1. NCBI lineage: Eukaryota > Metazoa > Chordata > Amphibia > Anura > Ascaphidae > Ascaphus > Ascaphus truei. The sequence continues at coordinate 232,853,303 of NC_134484.1, read as the reverse complement.
TTGAGACTTAAACCATTAAACTGCCTGCACCTCATAAACTGGTCACTTAAATAATTTATTTCCCTCATCTCTTTTCACCATAATTCACTATTCTGATATTGCAAGGATGTACCTCCAAAATGATCCTTCCATTTTCTCCAAAAATAACACATTTTCTGCTCATAAAAAGGAAGGATAAAAGTCACATATAGTACACCTCTCTATACATGAAAGGGGGGGTTTGAATAGAAAGGGGAGCCATATGTATGTTGGTGTGACGTCACTGATATAATATCGATGAAGGAAGATGGCTTTGCGTGAAGCCTAGGAATCAACTGAGGTCACTACAATGCAATGAAATATTGAGGATTCAGCATATTATTTAAAACAACTAATATAGCTGTGAATTGTACAGATCAAATAGAAGGACAGCAGAAATATATTCTTAAGAACACTGAAGAGGATGCTCTTTTTACAATAGCACTTGCTATGCTACTGGCACTATAGCACCGTCCTAATTACCTAATGCAAATAGGATTACAGATGATCATTAACTTCAGAAAATGAAAGGGGGATGTTAGGTTTTCCTCTGGCAGTTCTTGTGCTTCTGAGAGGAGGAGAGTCTATTTCCAAGAGGCTATGGGAAAAGATCCCAAGTGATTAAGAAGAATGTGAAACGTTACATCTTTTCTCTAAAGAGAGAAGTTTGGTTAAAATTACCTTATTCTAATCCCTCGTGAAGAATGAATAAGCTTTTGAAAATATTCTGTGATGCTGCATTCAATTCCCCACATACTCTGTGGTTGGTGTGTGTACCTTAAGATGTTTAAGAAATACATAAGTATGTATAATTACAGTATACTGTATTGCGTAAATCACTGAGGGGTTAAGTCTTCATTTGTTTGAATTTGCTTGAAAATTTCTCTCATTGCGATTATCTAAAAACATTTGAGAAAGTTTAATCATCAATTAATAACATCCGTTTTTGATTGATAAAACATAGCAAATTGTAGAATAACCTAAGACAGCGGTGCGCAAACTGGGGGGCGCGCCCCCTTGGGGAGGGGGCGCAAGATTATTTAGGGGGGCGCGGGCTGCGTGCGGGGAAACCTGGGGGCAGCAGAGCTGTGCACGGGCGGCCAGAAGCTCCGTGCTGAGGCTGCTTCTCTCCTCTGTGTCTGTGTCAGAGGGGAAGGGCTTTAATTCCCTGCACACAGACATCCCCTCCTCTTCCTGTGTTACCTGTCCCAGTTTTCAGCAGCATGGAGGACAGGAGGAGCAGGCTTATAGTAGTACTCCCCCCCCAGGTGAAATCTGTGACTTATGATTTTGTGTTGTGTCTGTCTGTGTGTGTCTGTTGGTGTGTGTGTGGTGTGATGTGATTGAGTGTGTGTGTTGTGCCTCTGTTGGTTGTGATTGAGTGTATGTCTGTCTGTGTTTGGTTGTGATTGAGTGTGTGTGTCTTGTGCCTGTGTTGGTTGTGATTGAGTGTGTGTTGTGATTGAGTGTGTGTTTTTTTGCGCACACATTCACAGCACACTTCACACACTCACTGCACACTGCCCACACACACAGCACACTGCACACATTCACAGCACACTGCACACTGCACACTGCACACAGCACACACTCACTGCATACTGCACACACTCACTGCACACACTCACTAACAGCACACTCACAGCCCCCTACCTCCGGTGTCAGCTGCTGGGGCATCGTGGGGCTGCCTGTGGGGATCGGGGCTGGGGTGATTGGTGCGGGGCTGGGGGGATCGGTGCGGGGCTGGGGTGTGGGGCTGCTGGCTGGGGTGATTGGTGCCGGGCTGCTGGCTGGGGGGATCGGTGCCAGGCTGGGGTGCGGGGCTGCTGGCGAGGGGATTGGTGCCGGGCTGGGGTGCGGGGCTGCTGGTGGGGGGGGGGGAGATCAGTGCCGGGCAAGGGTTGGGGGGAGTGGGAAATTGGTGCTGGTAGACGTGAGGCTGCTGTGGGATGTCCAAGGGGAATGCTGGGGGAAGTACGGTGGCTGCTGGCATCTCACTCCACCTCTTCCCCTCTCCTCCCGATCGGGCGCGCAGTGGACATTTTTTAAAAAAAATAGCGCGACCCCGGTTATAGCGCGGTCGGATCGGGTGGCCCCCGAGGACCGCGCTATAACGGGGCTGAGCTGTATTTGTATTACATTGTATACCGTTTAATAAAGGTATTTTTTTTTCATGGGATTGATTACATCAGGCAGGGGGGGCCCGAGAAATTTCATGGATGAAAAGGGGGGCTCGGCATAAAAAGTTTGCTCACCCCTGACCTAAGACATACTGTACAGACATATGACATACTGTACAGACCTAATATTCAAGGGAATATTATGGCCCATAAGGTATCTTCCGGAGCACTGAGATGTCATGTGGAATAGCTCTGCGTAGTAAATATGGACCAAATAAATGTTTCTTTATTATTTTTATTATTTTTATTATTATTATTATTAGATCATGCAGTGATGCAAAGGGTAAATATATCTAAATATTTTAACAGAATCACATATTATACCTCAGTCTCTATATACTATAGTTGTATGCACAATACATAGGTAATACTATGGACAGAAGATTACATGTATTATTATTTATTGCAAGCTGGATGATGTGATGATCTATGTGAGTTTATAAAGCAGTACATTTTAATGAGAAAGACACACTTTTAAATACCAAGCAGCAGTCATCTTGTGGAGTTCAGCTTCCTTATGGTTGCATCATATTGTAACTCCCCATTTCTCACTGCTTGGGATCTTCTCTAATTTTCCTTATTAATAGCACTTCTCAGTATAGGGGACCATCTGTAAAAAAAATATCATCTTATGCAATGTATATACTGTATATCTCCTCTCAAGAAAACAATAAGCCCAACACATATCTATGCTTAGTAAAAAAAAAACTATTCTGTAACACAGGGGTGTGCAAACCTGGGCGTGAGCAACATTTCCTAGGGGGGGGGCAGCACTTACTGTACAGATGCCCCTTGCACTTCCCCTCAACATTTAAATAAAATGCCGGGGGAGAGTGCAAGGCCTCTGTTCGTCCTTTACCTTCTCTCCGCCAGCTTCTGGCGACACGTCGCCATGATAACGCAGAGTCATATGATGTTGTGACGTCAAATGATGCCGCAGATGCCGAGAAAATGTAAGGGGGGTGCTGATCAGGGCAGGTATAGTGGGCAGGGGGCACAAACAAAAAAGTTTACGCACCCCTGCTGTAACACATAAACAACAGTACAGGTGGTCCTCGGTATCCAACGGTCCGCTTTCTGTCGAATGCCTTATTCGACACCGCATAATGCAGTCTGCTGGACATATTATCCGGCGCTCACACCGCCGCGGATTAACATGGACACATAATCCGACGGTCCGTTATCCGACGGTTTGCAGGACGCATTCCGTCACATAAGCGAGGACCGGCTGTATTTGACTCTGATGTCTGATGTCTTCACCATTGTTTTTTATTTCATTTTGATGGCCCTTGCGTTAACCAATCTTAAAGAATCTTTCATGGCGTCTTTTGACTGCCATTTTTTCTAAGGCTTCTATAGTAGGTATAATTTTTTGCTCCTATTTTGAAATAGTTTTTTGGATATGGTACATTTGTTGCATTAAGAAACCATATTGTATTGGCAGGTTTAAAGTTATCAAATTTGTTATCAAGGCTAATTCATATACATTTTGGGTTCAGGCTTTGTTACAACCTAATTTTTAGCTCATTCTATTAATCTGATTCTAAATGTAATGGTGTAATGGTGTTTCCCCCACCCTCTGGGAGATCTGCCTATTACAGGGTGTATGGTGCTGGCTACCTGCTGGTTCACAGGTTGCTGAGTCGTCCGCCGGTGGTAGTAGGGACAGTCTTCTGGGGTAGTTGACTGGTCTTTATCTCATGGTGATAAGCGCCTCTGCACCAGACCACTCACAGCAGGTGGGCTGCAGGCTCCAGTAAAATGAAGGCAATCGCTGCAGGAGAACTTACTCTACTCACCCTAGATAGATTGCACACCAGGCAGGAGTATATTTGAACAACTGGAACACTTTGTTCCTTTACCTGCATACACAGCATAACAGTCTTTGTTTCCACAGTACATCCGGACTCCAGCATTATGATGGTCCCTGGACTCCAACTCTGGGGCTTGAGGCCTCCAGAGCCGGTCCTATCTCTTCCATTACTCCCTAACAGAGTCAGGGGTAAGGTAATCACTCCTCACTCCCCAAAGGGGAGGGGACAGTAGGTGCCAGTGCTTGGTACATAACTGCGAGACTACCAGTCTCTCTCAGGGGGAGAGACACACTGACTACATTTAGGAAGTGCAGTCCCTTAAGTACCGGGGAGGAAGGTCCAAGGTCTGAGCCCCTATTGGGCAGACCACATGCCTTAGCCCACCTCCTCCCCTGTCACTCAAGGGAGCTACTTACTGTGGGAAAAACCCAGGATTGGTCCTGACACTGCCTGCACTGTTACCAGGGCTTGCATGTCAAGGAGGGCAGACTGGTAGCCAAAACCAGACATGGCTACATATAATTGAGACACTTATGGATGGGTAAGTGTATCTGGTAGATAATTACATTTCCAACACTTAATCAGATAATACAGTTCTATTAAAGCAATTTGGGATGCAGCATACAGTATGTTGTTTAATATTTAATATTATAATGAATTGATTTAATGTCTAGTAGTCTAGTTATATTAATTTTACTGATTAGATTAAATTCTTGTTTTAAAGACGAAATATTAAGATAATTAATTTGTCATGACAATTTAAATATTTGTAAATGTTATAATTTCCCAGTTGGGAATTAATTGTATTGTATTGTATGTCTTTATTTATATAGCGCCATTAATGTACATAGCGCTTCACAGTAGTAATACGTGACAATCATATAAATAACAAATAATATAAGTAACAGGTTGTAGACGGACGTTCACAGAGGTACACACTTGGAGTCGTTTATAATGTGAAATTATAATAAGGCTTTATTGTGCCTTTTCCTTTTTAGCAGGAAAGTATCCAAACACAGGGGGGGGGGGAGACAAAGCTTCTATCCACCTGGGAGTATTTCTAGTGAACTCCTATGCAATTAATTCACATCTCCGTTAGTTAAGCAATTCTCCCAACCCCAAACACATAGCATGCAATAAGCAGATATAAGCAGTCTTTTAAGAATGAAAGTCTTATCTGTTCCTTGTGGTTTGGAGGGAAAATCTTCACTGTTCCTGCTTCAGCTCCCTTGTCTCCAGGGTTGGTCAGCATACAGGTTTAGAAGTTTTCCCTGTGTCTTGAAAGCAGCTCTGTTATCTTTTGGCAGAGCTCAAGACAAGTGTGTCTCTAAGTTCAGCTCAGGTGTCAGCTAAAGATTTCTCACTTCCTGTTTCAAAAGACAGGCTTTTTAAGCCATCTAATCAGGCAGGTGGTGTTTAGTAATTAATTACCAGAGGTTAACCACCACACTGCTGGATTAAAGGCACATTACTGAACAGGGATAAGTCCCCTGTTACATACCTCCCCTGTTTGTGGGAAGCTCGGGCTTACCACGGCCAAAGCCCATCCTTCCACTCTCATTCTAGATATCTCTGAGACTTGAATGAGAGTGGATGGAGGAAGAGAACCCTCTGACCCGCTGGGATTGGAGCCCTTTCTCCAGTTTATTTTTATCTCCTCCCGAAGATGCTTGAGATCAGCACTCCTCAGTCGCTCGAGGAGGACTTTTTCCACCTAAAGTCTTTTTATCACGTGCGCGGTCTTGAGAATTCTGTTGCGTCGGGCACTCCTCTTTTTGTAGACAAAGTGTATGGCAACAGTTGTAGAGCAGTTAGGACTAGCCCTTAGAGTTATCTGCTCTTGAAGTGGTCTTTCTGCCGCTTCTCCACACCATGGAGTCGCCAGTTCAGCTTCTTCAGCTAAGGATTCTTCTGGCTTTGATTCTGCATTCCTACCTCTGTTTGTTGCCTGTTGGGCAGCTGTAGGTTTGGCTAGTGCTTTCTTTGGTGGCTCAAACTTCGTAATTTTGTTTTGAAGTTGCGTGGAGTCCCCAACTCTCACTGTACCCTTGTCCTTGCGGGCATTAGTTACTGTGGGATACTGGTGCTTGGGCAGAGCCAATACCTTTTTCCGTATTGGAGGAATCTGTATCAGAGTCTCCTTCATATTCTGGAGCTCTGTAATTTTTGTCGTCAAGGTTGCCGCTGCGTCTGTTTTCTCCTTGGTGTACTGACTCAAGGAAATGGAACAGTCTCTCTGTCTCTCCAGCTCTTGCTCCAGTTTCTGAGCCTTCTCACACTCCCTCTCATACAGAGTCACCTGGTATCGAAGCTCCGCTTCCAATGATGCTCTGAAGACATGCAGCGTGGCCTTTAGCTCCTCATACTGCTCTGTGGGGACGTACTGGGTATTCAGACGTTCCTGCAGCACTTGTACCTCTTTAGCAGCCTGCAGTTTTTCTTCCTGTAGCGTTTGCTGCTTCTCCTCAGCATACTGGAGGTGTGTACGCAGACCTTGCAGTTGGTTCTGCAGTCGGTGCTCTGCGTCAAACTTTTCCTTGACTTCTTCTGTTAACTGAAAATTTTCTTCTTTCAGTTTTAAGTTTTCTCTTTTTAATCTTGAATTTTCTCTTTTTTCAGTCTCTGTATTCTTCAGGGCTTCTTTGCTGTCCTCCTTCCATTTACACACATCTGCTTTGAGAATGACCATCTCCTGGCGTGAGACTTCCTTCTCTAGGTTGAGGGTCTGAAGCTCCTTCTGAGAGACTTTGAGATCTGTATCAAGATTACCAATAGTTTCTTTAGCAATGTCCAGCTCCTCAGTGAGACTGTGTAGTTTCTTTCTGGAAACTTCCAGGTCTGTGCGGCAGCTGTTGGTCTCATGATGTGAGGCATTCAGTGCTCTGCGGAGTGTCTGAACCTCTTTCTAAGATACGTCCACTTCTATCCGGACACTGTTGATCTCCTTTTGTGAGGCATTCAGCTCGATGCGAAGAGTGTGAACCTCTTGCTGGAAGACTGTCATCTGCTTCAGTGCCTCCTCATACTTCCGCTTTAGCGTAGCCACCATTTTATCAGATTGGCTATGCTTTTCATCCATGGCGGAAATAGTAGCCTTTGCAGTATCTAGCTCAGTCTTGAGATCGTCCAATTCTGTCCTGGCTAAAGAGTAAATTGTGAGCACACGTTATTTTTCGTTATTGTAACGTGCGAGCTCACGTTATTTTTCTGTAGCTCTGTGTTATCTGCTCTCTCAAGTCTCAATTGTTCTCGAAGTAGATCACAGTCATGCCTGGCAATTTTCAGGGTGTCTTCAGTGCTGGTCAAGGGATCGTCACTCACTGGTTCCGGCTCCGCTTCCCTGGGATGGTTGGTTGAGGGTTCCTCACTGTTGGCACCGGACAGACACTTCTTTGGGGTACCCGACTTCTGCCTTGGGCCCTCTGGATATTCAGTTAACCGTGGGACGAATTCTCCATTTTCTCTAGGCTGCAGGGCAACTCTGTCCCCCATTTTCTCCACAGGATCTGCGGACGTGTCTGTTACTTCCACGGTAAGTGAAGAACCGCTTTTCTTTTTCCGCCTTTTTGATTTGGATGACACCGTCCCTTCAGGGATATTGGGGTCTCCATCTTCATTTGAAATTTTAGCAGCTTCATTATATACGCTTGGCTTTTCTTGCAGCTGCTTTAGCTGACAGAAATATTCGGTGATCCACTGCTCCCGCTCTGTCTCCTGCTGATCATATTCGTCATCAAAGGGAGCGGTCTTTTCTGTTCGTGCCGAGTTCAGACACCCCCACCATTCTTGGGGTGTTTTGTGGGTGTGACTCGGTTCGGGTTCCCCGTAAGAGATGTCTTCCTCTTTATTGGACTGGAAGGGCCACTCTTCCGTGGGGTAGGGTTCATTACAGGAACGCTGCATCTTGTCCTCCATTTTTAGGCTATCAGGTGCAATTTTCTTCCTGACCTCAGGAGGCGCTATTGCAGCTGTTGCCACTGTATTTGCTAGAACCTCCAATTGTGGTAGTCCTACAGATGGGCATGTTTTGCTTGTAGAGGTCGTAGCTCTCACAGGCATCTCTGTAGACTTTTCTTTCTTGGGTAATTATTTATTTATTTTTTCAATTTCAGCAGTACTGTGCATGCATTTTCTTTTATCAGGTATACAAGATTGTGCAGTTGCTAGGTAAAAAAGTATATTTGCTATACACCATTTATTTGCTAGGTGCAATCCCTCCGCTTCAGCAACAGAATTTGGTTTTCTGCCTGAGTTCAGTAATTTTCAGTCTCATCTTTGGGTATTATGGCATTCACACTTCACACTTTGGTTGTCTGTTTTGCTCCCAAAAAAATAGGCATACTTTTTTACTTGCAGAAAAAAAAACATTCTTTGCAGTGGACTATTTCTTTCATTCCCGGCAGGGTGACTCAACACTCAGCAATTGGCTTTGAAAAATATTTTCCTTTATACGGCAATTTTACACTCAGCATTGGTTTGCTAAAAATTCCCCTGCTTCAGCACAGTCTTGTATCAATTTTCACACTTTTCTGCATATACTCCATTCACAGCTGGTAGCCCAATGCGGTGTGGCAACCTTTATTTGCAAAATCAGTACCACTCGTGGGTCACCATCTGTATTCACTGCTTCAGCGAAACTTTTGAAAACAACAAACACCTATCCCTTTTTAAGGGCTGACTCACTTCGTGAACCCTGACTATGGCTGGAAGGCAAAACCCCTATTTCAATGACCATATTACGCTTTGTGATAGGCAAATAAAGTTTTAGCTGCTTCAGCAGTCTATCTCCTCTTGGGATTGGGGTAAAGAGTCCATCTGTGTTTTTGTAAGTTTCAATGCAGTGTAAGTTTCAGTGCAGTGGTGTGTCCCTTTAATTCTGATCTCTGCTGCATGAGGTTTTTTTTTTTTTTTTTTTTTTCTAAGTTTCTCAGACTTGTTTGTAGGCAAAAAGCATAACAAAAAATTTCACATAAAACTCTCCGGTCCTTTTTAACTACAAAGACACCTCTTGTCCCACCTCGGACACCATATGTAGACGGACGTTCACAGAGGTACACACTTGGAGTCGTTTATAATGTGAAATTATAATAAGGCATTATTGTGCCTTTTCCTTTTTATCAGGAAAGTATCCAAACACAGGGGGGGGGGGGGAGGGACAAAGCTTGTATCCACCTGGGAGTATTTCTAGTGAACTCCTATGCAATTAATTCACATCTCCGTTAGTTAAGCAATTCTCCCAACCCCAAACACATAGCAGGCAATAAGCAGATATAAGCAGTCTTTTAAGAATGAAAGTCTTATCTGTTCCTTGTGGTTTGGAGGGAAAATCTTCACTGTCCCTGCTTCAGCTCCCTTGTCTCCAGGGTTGGTCAGCATACAGGTTTAGAAGTTTTCCCTGTGTCTTGAAAGCAGCTGTGCTATCTTTTGGCAGAGCTCAAGACAAGTGTGTCTCTAAGTTCAGCTCAGGTGTCAGCTAAAGAGTTCTCACTTCCTGTTTCAAAAGACAGGCTTTTTAAGCCATCTAATCAGGCAGGTGGTGTTTAGTAATTAATTACCAGAGGTTAACCACCCCACTGCTGGATTAAAGGCACATTACTGAACAGGGATAAGTCCCCTGTTACACAGGTAATGGGAATAAGTTCTTCAGACATAAAAGTAACATTTAGGAAGAGGAGCCCCTGCTCCGAGGAGCTTACAATCTAATTGGTAGGTAGGAAGAACGTACAGAGGCAGTAGGAGGGAATTCTGGTAAGTGCGTCTGCAGGGGGCCAAGCTTGATGTATTATGCGTATAGTATTAGCCATGGTGCTATTCATATGCTTCTTTATGCAAGTGTGTCTTAATGTGGTTCTTAAAGGTGGATAGTCGGGTATTGAGGGGAAGGGCATTCCAGAGGTGCACGGCAGTTAGTGAGAAAGATTTAAGGCGGGAGAGAGATTCAGACACAAAGTGGGTAGAGAGAAGACATCCTTGAGCAGAACGCAAGAGTCGGGATGGTGCCTAGCGAGAAATTAGGGGCAGAAGAGTGTAAAGCTTTAAAAGTGAGGAGGAGAACATAGGATCAGGGATAGTGAAAAAGCTTTCTAAATTGAGCCCTAACATACCATATGAAAATACAAAGAGCTAGGTCCCCGGCGCTAATGAGTTAAAGTCCACAATACCATGATCCAAGATACAGTCCTTGATGGAAAAGACAGTCCTGGCAAGGGGTAGATTAACCAATTAGCGCCGGGGACTTAGCTTTTTGTATTTTCATATGGTATGTTAGATTTGGAACTGTCTATTGTTTGCTGTCCCCTTGGCAGCTGTTTCACATATTTGTTATATCACGCACATTTTGTTTGATATTCATATCACATTAGCTTAATTGGATCAAGCGCTGATAGAGAGCGTTATTAGTTAGTTGAAGGGAAACGCTGCGACAGATTTAGGAAAGAGTAGAGTGATTCTGGCAGCATTGTTAAGGATAGATTGTAGATTGTGACAGGTGAGAGGCAGGAAGGCCGGCAGCAGGAGGTTACAGTAATCGAGAAGGGAGAGAATGAGGGCCTGAGTCAAAGTTTTAGCAGTGAAATAACAAAGGAATATTGCAGAGGAAAAAGCGACAGGTTTAGATACGTTTTGAATGTGAGGGGACAATATGAGTTGAGTGTGACCCCCAGGCAGCGTGCTTGGGCCACTGGGTGAATGATGGTACTTCCAACAGTAATGTGGAAGGAGGTAGTAGGGCCAGGTTTGGGAGGAAGTATGAGGACCTCTGTTTTTGCCATGTTGAGTTTAAGTCGGTGGAGGGTCAACCAGGATGATATAGCGGAGAGACATCATACTTATGGCCTTAAAACACCAGATATTCTTTTTTTTTTGTTGCTCCAATCGGACCACTTTATAGTAGACGGTTTAATTCTGAGAAATGAATTGTACTATATAATGATGACTCCAGATTTAAGTATGATATGTAATATATTAATTTTATTTATAAAGACAGTTTCAAATCAATCTGCTATTTACCAACATTAGGTTACCAATTTTTTTTCTACTGCGAGTAGAATGTAAGATTATGAAAGGGAGTTTTATCCAGCTCCTTGGTGTATTCATTAAGTTACAGAAAGGATTGAATGAAACACCTGTCACTTTCCTTGGCAACTTAAGTTGGCTTTAGCTCACTTGCCTTGTGTTACAGCAAAATGTGTCATGTTTCTACTCGCTCATTTGTTTGTATTTGTTTAGCATGCTGACCTGGATTATAGAGTTGCATTCTCTCTGCAAATCTGTCAACATTAAATTGAATCTTGTTTTCAACCATACCAGCATGCCATGATGTTACTAGCTTTGGGTAATGCAAATGGTAAGACAGTAATTTACCTGTGTACATTTCAGTGGCTGAGCACTGGTATAGTGTACACATTTTATATCCATCTCTCTTCTGTTAAATAGTATTCTTAAGCAGCATGAAAAGTTAGTATCAAGTTTAAAACATAATTATTATGTTAATATTAGGGTGTTTAAGGTCTTCTACAGGTTGTTATAGCTCATTTTCATGTGCCAAACAATATATTGACTCTTCCAAATAATAGCATTTTTTTTACACTAAATGATTAGGCAAATAACCTTTTTAGCTTGACTGGAATAAGTATGCACTAAAGTAACTGTTTCACTGACACCAATTATGTTCAGTTAGTTAATACTGTAAATGCTATTGTATTTATTGGCATAAGTACAGTAACTCTTTACCAATGAGTTGCTTATTTATTAGTTTGCTGCTACTTGAAGTAGCAGGCATATATGATTTTTGTACGCCACCCATACTATTTTGGTGAGCAGAACATTTGTAGTAATGTTATAGGGTTAATAGCTTTTCCTCTGTTCTGGTTAGAGGTCGTTCCCACCTCAAAGGTTATTTATTATATATATATTTTTACAATGTTCATTAATTATGTGCACTCAAGCCTTCTACTAATTAATTTAAAAGATTATACTGTTTTCAAGTGCTGAAGATTATTTTTTATATAATGAAACAGGTACAAGTATAAAGTGCAAAAAAAAAAGAAAAATATGTTGTGTTTGAATATCATCCAAAGGGGTCTCTTCGCTATAGAATGCTTTTGTCTTGATGTGCAAGCTGTTCATTTCATTGATGTATTGTGCAACTGCTTTGGGACTACTTAAGTGGATGGATGAAAGTAGTTGCAGCAACGTTAAATATTAGCAATGCCTTCTATCAAACGTATACTCATTTTTTAAAATTAAATGTCATCCTGTGTGAATTTAATCTCCTTTAGCATATTACCTGCTGCAGGCTGTCTGACTCTTTCAAATGCAAGAAGAACTGTGCTAATGGTACACAAACTATGTGTATATCACACAACACAATACAGAAGACTTGATAATACAGTAGCAGGGAAAGCAATAACAAGTACAGTTACAGCAAAGCTCTATACTTGTAATAATAATGAAGGGAAGATAGTTGTGTGAAATTTGAACTGAAATAAGTGAAAATTGGCATAAGCTGTTGATCTAAGCTAAGTTGATTGAAGCGTAAGGACACATTTCATGGATAATGTCAATTTGTTTTTCTATCAACCTTAATTTTCGAAAGATGCATTATTATTATTATTATTATTATTATCATGTGTTTGTGAAGCGCCAACATATTCTGTAGCGCAGTACAATGGGGTACAGCGTTACAGTATGTATACGGTATTACAAATAAATAAACAGTTACATACAAGTGAGGACAGACATTCACAAACAGATACAAAGAGGTAGTGAGGGCCCTGCTTGTGAGAGTGTATAATCTAAAGGGAATGACGGACAAGGTTGAACCAAGAAGTTATATGGGCTGCTCATTGTAGGATAAGGTGTGGCTCAGGTTAGAATATGACCCAGTCTGGCAGCTGATGCCATTAAGGTTTGGGGGGGATGTTACATAGGGTGGTCATTGGTCCAACCACACAGCTGGTCCCAATGGGGATGAAGGGGGAGGGGAGTTGGATGTTAGAGGTAAGGTGAGTAGGGTTTCTTGAAAAGATGCGTTTTCAGGAAGTTTTTAAACATATGAAAGCTGGGGGAGCATCTCATTGTACTTGGTAGGTAGAGAGGGGCGGCAGCACGGGAGACGTTTTGCAGGTTGAGTGAGTGAGAGGAGGTTATAAGGTGGGGGAAAGGTGGATTCCATGAGCAGAATGTAGTGGAGTATGTATTTGTGGATGAGGGCTGAGATGTAAAGGGGGAGGGGGCAGTTTTGTTGAGACCTTTGTAAGTCATTACTAAGGTTTTGAATTTATCTCTAGAAGCTATGGGAAGCCAGTGTATGGATATGCATAATGGAGCAGTAGAAGTGGAACGGTGAGTGAGTTAGATGAGTCTAGCAGCAGAATTTTGGGTGAATTGGCGTTGGGTGTGGCAGTCAAGGGCAATGCTAACTAAGAGAATGTTGCAGAAATTGAGGCGGAACATGATGGGTGAGTGGATTAGAATTTTATTTGCATCATGAGTGATAAAAGTCTTGGCGATATTTCTGAAGTGGAGATGGCAGGACTTTGTAAGAGACTAAATGTGAGGAATAAAGGAGAAATCGGAGTCAAAGATGACCCCTAGACAGAGGGCTTTAAGAGATTGGGGTATTATTCACAGTGAGTGGTTGACAGTGAGGGAGAGTGTTGGTGTAGCGGTGGCAGTGGAAGGTGAAAATAATATTCTGTTTTTTTTACATGTTTAGCTTTAGGTAGCAGAGAGATATCCAGGAGGAGATTGCAGAGAGACAGTTGCAGACACGGACAGGAGAAAGGGGGAGAGGTCAGGGGAGGAGAGATAGATGTAGGTGTTATCATAAAATGTTACTGAAAGCCAAAAGATTGTATTAGTTAACCAGGAGAAGAGGTGTAGATTGAGAAAATCAGAGGGTTAAGGATAGAGCCTTGTGGAATTCCAACAGAAAGAGGGAGGGAAGAGGAGGAGACACCAGAGAAGGAAATAGTGAAGGAAAGGCTGGATAGGTACGGCGTGAGCCTGGAAAAGGCTGTCTCATGTAGGCCAATGGAGTGGAGAATATTTAGGAGAAGGGGGTGATTGACAGTGTTAAATGCAGCGGAGAGATCCAGGAGAATTTGTATGGAGAAATGACCCTTAGATTTAGCTGTGAGTAGGTAATTGGTCACTTTTGCACTGTCTCGGTGGAGTGTAGAGGGCGGAAAACAGATTGTAAAGAGTCAAGCAGGGAGATGGATCAGAGAAAGTGAGTTAGGCATTTGTATACAAGCCACTCAAGTAGATTTGAGGCAAAGAGGAGACGAGAGATACTGTAGGGCGGTAGATAGAAGGGGTGGATGAGCCAAGTGAGGGTTTCTTGAGAATGGGCGTAATGAGTGCATGTTTGATAGAAGATGTGAATGTGCCCGAGGAGAAAGGTTAAAAAGGTGCGTTAGGATGGGGCTTAGTATGCTAGAAAGGGTGTGGAGGAGTTGCGAGGAATAGAATCAGTGGGTTAGAATGTAGGGAAAGGTGATGAGGAGGGTGGAGGCCTCATCCATGGTCACAGGGAAAAATGAGCTTGTCTGTGACATAGGTGGCAAGGTCTTGGCACAAGAGGGTAGAGAGGGTAGAGGGTGGTGTAGTGGGGCAGAGAAGGAAGTTAAAGGTGGCAAGACAAAGTTTGTATGAGTGAAGGTTTTTTAGGTTTACTTGTCAAAGTAGAGGGCAGTGTTGTAGAACGAAAGCATCCATTTATTGTAGAGGACGTCTGCTTTTGAGCAGTATTTCGTCCAGAAATATTCTGCAGTGCGTGAGCACTTTTTGAGGTAGCGATGGAAATGTGTGTGCCATAGTTGAGACTTGTCTTGTCGGGGAGAGGTTGCTAGGTTTGGACAGGAAATGGTTGGTATGAGAGAGAGGAGAGGTTGTAGAGGTGTTGAAATTTGGAGAGGGTCTAGGGTAAATAGGTTTCTGTATGTTCGTGAAGAAGGGGTTGTAGAAGGTGCATAGGGTAGAGTGAGGTTAAAGGTTACAAGGTGATGATCAGAGAGAGGAAATTGTGTGTTAGAGGGGTTAGAGAAAGAGCAGAAGTGGGAGAAAACTATTTCAAGGGAGCGGCCATTGCAGTGAGTTGGAGATGTGGTTGATTTGGTCACCCAGTATGACAGTAGGTGTGTCAGAAGAGAGAAAGTGAGGGAGCCAGGCTGCAAAGTTGTCAAGAGATTGTGATGTAGGTCCAGCAAGATGGAGAGAAATGGGTAAAAGATATAGCGTAGATTTCTCAGGATGAGAAGGAGAGGGAGGGAAATGGGGGGTTGATATAGTTACATAGTTACATAGTAGATGAGGTTGAAAAAAGACATGCGTCCATCAAGTTCAACTTATACTAAATTTACACAACAGATAATTTATCCTATATCTATACTTACTATTGATCAAGAGGAAGGCAAACAAAAAAAAAAAACAATGTCATATCATCCAATGATATCTCATAAGGGGAAAAATAAATTCCTTCCTAACTCTAAGAATTGGCAATCGGATTACTCCCTGGATCAACATCCTTCTCATGTTTACTGATTTGGTATATCCCTGTATACCTTTCTTTTCTAAAAAGATGTCCAACCTTTTTTTGAACAAATCTATTGTATCTGCCATCACAGTCATGCCATGAAATGTGCATTGTGGGGAAAGTAGTTTGCCAACTCCCTGTCTATTCCCTGGTCCGGGGGTGTACAAGTGAATTCTCCGGTTCAAGCGTGTCCTCCTCGTGGCTCCTGCACGGACACACACACCCTCCCCCCCCATTCTGCACGCACAAAAAGTGCTTCACCAGGATTTTTTAAAGCAATAGCGGGTGAAAGCGCGCCACGAGGATGGAGTGTTACTGGAGTGCGACAGAACCGGAGACTTCCTCTGTAGCTGAGCGAGAAACCTCTGTAGGAAAGTATAGCAGGTGGTGTTTGAGGAGATGAGCCAGGTTTCTTTAATAGCTAGAAAGTTGAGAGAGTTGGAAATGAACAGGTTATATTGGTATGAGTTTGTTGCAGACAGATTGTGTGTTCCATAGGGCACAGGAAAGGGAGAGGTGTAATGGGGATGTTGGAGGTTGGAGTGATCAGCAGTGCGAGATGGATTGGTATGCGGATAGGGCCAGCATTGAGAGATATGTTGCCACAGAGTAGGAGCAGTAGTTACACAGGAAGAGAGCGTATGTTAGGGGGGGGGGTTGTTTATGTTTGTTTTTTTAGTGTTTGTGGTGACGGCTGTGATGTGAGAAAGAGTTGATTGTTGCAGGGTGAGGGAGATGACAGTCGAGAAAGGGAAATTAAGCAAGAGGTTTTGTGGGTAAAAGTGTGGGAGCTAGAGGCAAAGTGCAGGTGAGAGAGCAGAGGTAGTTCAATGCAGAGAGGTGACTGAAGTCTCTACTTAGTATGCGGCTGCCGTGTATTCAGCTGGCATGTGCAGTGAACAAACAGCGTGTTGTGTGTGCCCTTTGGCTGCTGCCAGAAGCTTGCTGCTTTAGACATTGTCAGGGTGTGTTGAAACGGGTTGCTGAGGGAATGGGGTAGTCTTGGGAGTATGATGTGATGAGTGAGTGGATGAGAAGTTTTGGGGGAGACTGCCATAGGTGAGGGGGCGAGAGGGAAGTTAGATGGTGCAGGCCTACAAAATGTAGAACATGAGTGTAGTAGTTAATGATTCAAAATACTGTACCGTGCTTAAGCATACAGTTTATTGGTCATGAATTTAATGTGTAAAGGCAGACTGTAGATAAGGCCTGCACAACTCCAGTCCTCGAGGGCCACAAACAGGCCAGGTTTTCAGGATATACTGATAGTTCAGTCATACTGAGCCACTAATTGAGCCAGCTGTGCTGAAGTAGGGATATCCTGAAAACCTGGCCTGTTTGCGGCCCTCAAGGATTGGAGTTGTGCAGGCCTGCTGTAGATGATTACCAGAATAATGATATTACATAAAAAAAGCATTTAGAGCTGATCATAATGTGGAGATGCATATAATATAATAATTCTGGCATAAACAACCATCCAAACAACTGGGTATCTGGAACACATGAAGATATACTAAGTAACTTAATAAAAACAGCAAGGAGCAAACAATGGGTCTCAAATCCAAGTGCTGTAGGTCCTCAATATTTCCATTCTGTCTGTCGGTACAATTATTGACTGAAAGTCATATTTTTCCAAATATTGTTTCAGTCATGAGGTCCAAGTATCAATATTGTCTCTGATGCAGTCTTACGATTTAGATCTACAGACTAAACCATTCTTTATGGCCCAAATGTCACGAGAAATCCTTAAGCACTTTGGAAACACTCCGCAGCACAGTGCATAGCAGGCTGTAATGAACTATTAGATTAACAGCTGGGGTCCCTGCATTTGAATGGGACACACACTGTGTGAATCCTACGGGCTGCACCTGTCTGACTGTCTGACACTAAGGGGCTAATGAACTAAACCTCGATAGGTGACTTATAGTATTATAAATGCCCTTATAGTGCGATATTGCCCATGTTGCTATTCACAAAGCTTGATAACAGTGCAATATCGCACTAAAACTGCTTTTTATAGTACTATAATACTTTGACTAAAACAAGCCATACGAAAAGCCAAAAAATGCCCCAAATTGCATTTTTTTTGCCAGAAAGTGCTATTCACTAAGCTGTAATAAGCATATAGTACTATAAAAACTTGCAATATTTTTGATCCAGCTAAAGTAATTGCAAAATAGGAGTTTCTTTTAGTTTTTCGGCACAGGATTGATACCGGAGGCCGTCGGGGACGTCATCTTAAAGGGAGAGTAGCATATGCTTCCTGATTGTCTTGCTTCCATCCCTTTTGATGATGTCACATCCATTAAAAAAATAAAAAAAGAATCTGTCACATAGTACACCAGCCAATCAGATTTGGGGTGTACCATTTGACACTCAAATGTGACATCACAGGCCTTATATAAGCCATCAAATGAGGCCATCTCATTTGATGACAAGAAGCCGACGCGACAACATCTGCCCCCTTGGATTACAAGTAAAGAAGAAAGAAAGAAGAAAAGAATGAAGAACTTTCCGGGGAGATGTCTCTTTAATCAAGATATGATCACAGACTCCTTCACATCGGCTGTTTGAGGAGCATTGCGTCGAGGGTCAAGAGTTGGTGCTCATGTGGGAGAGGGGTGAAAACATCAAAGGTAAGAAACACATTGATTGTATTTTATTTCATTGTTGAATTTTTTTGGATGCCCATTGACTGTCAATGTGTTTATTTATGCCCCTTTCGGGTGACAAGCAATGCATTCTTCCCAAATGCTTGTTTTTGTTTAATTTTATGTATTGTATTTTTGGTGGGGGTTTTTTTAGGTTGCCCATTGACTGCCTTAGTGGCAAACTATGCCCATATTATATGGGCATGGTGTACAACTGTGCCAATCAATTGGTTTATTGGAATTTGTTTTTCTTATGGAAAAGTAATGTATTTTATTTGGTGCTTTTTTTTTTATTTGTAGCTTGCCCATTTATTGCCATAGTGGAAAACTATGCTCATATTATATGGGCATGGTTTACCACTGTGCCAATCAATTGGTTTATTGTCAACTGCTTGTTTTAGTTAAATGTAATTTAATTTATGCTTTTTTTTAGCTTGCCCGTTCATTATCAGAGTGGCAATCCATACCCATATTGGGGGAATGGTTTACTACTGTTCCAATCAGTGGGTAGCGAGGGTGGGGTAGTGCCCTAGGAAGGTTGGTTAGCGAGGGAGGGAGGTTAACCCTTTAATTACTATAGCGATTACTAACCACTAAAGAGATTAAGGGATTAGTGGCCATTAGTTTTTTTTTTTGTACTGCTGCTGTCTACAGAGGAGGAAGACGAGGACAGCCTTCATCTTGGCAGGGGTAAGTAGAACTTTAATTTATTTTATGCTGGCTGTTTTTATTATTAATGGACAAATGCACTATTGTTCAAATCTGGATAATAGTAATTTTGCCCATTACTGTACTGTATATGCTGGGAAGGGGGAGCGGGGTTGTTGGAAGTACAGGGTGTGTGTAGGTGGGTTGTTTATTGGTAGGTGGTAAGTATTTTAATGTTTATTGGGGGCAGAGAGGGTGAGTGAAGGAGGTACTTGGCCCAGGGTGGGTGGTTAAGCCTCTCGGGTTGGTAGTCGGAGGGGTTAAATCCACCCAAAACTTCACTGGTAGGCCTAACCACCCACCCTGGGCCATGTACCCCTTCACCCACCCTCTCTACCGCCACTAAACTATCAACTGTGCCTTAACCCATTCATTGCCTTAGCGGCTAGCAGGGGTCTCCTGAGCTGAACCGCATTGATTTCAGCCTCGGGGATCCCCTGCTTCCCATGTTACCCTCCGGCAAGGCCTAAACATCCACCCAGGGCAACTACCACTACTCCCTGTACCAACAACAGGAATGGGTAAAAGTGCTATTAACCAAAGATGGCCCCAATACTGGGGCCTCTAACTCAGGAAGTAGGGGGTCCCCGAGGCTGAAATTAATGCGGTTCAGCTCAAAAGACCCCCTGCTCCTGTACACTATTATTAAAATGAACATTAAAGCAGCTTCATTACTTTAGCAGCTAGCAACCACGGTAATGATTTATTTTTATTTTTTATAATAGTGTGTGGGAGGGGGTCTCCTGAGCTGCACCATATTGATTTCAGTCTCGGGGACTAACTACTTCCCGAGATACAGGCCGGTATGGGGTGCCGGTATCTCCTGCAGTATTTCAATTCCCCCGGTCACGTGGGCCGGGCCGTGGAGGATTTATAAATGGCGGGGATACGGCACCAAATTCCGGGGCCTATAACATGGGAAGCAGGGAGTCCCCGAGACTGAAATCAATGCGGTTCAGCTAAGGAGGCCCCTCCCACACACTCTCTTTCAGGCTTCAGTTCAAACAAACAGATTCAGTGCGATAGCACTTAAAAAAAATTGTGTTTTTTCTGAGTGAATACCATTTTGACACGTTTTAGTGTGCGGTAAAACAATGCAAAGTCGCTCGCCAATGCACTGATTTTATCGAGGTTTAGTGAATATGCCCCTTAGACTTTTCACCATGAGTCAACACTGAATTGCTCTCTTTTGTGTTAATTACGTTCGCCGGGTCTGCGGATGCATAAACATCTACAGTACAATAACGAGGTCTGCATCAGTGTACAAAATGTGATCAGTAACTTGCTTAAATTTTTTTTGCCCGTGCACATTTTTACTAGAGAAAAGTCTTTACCTAGACGTAGATATTAGTCGTTTGATAGAAGCACACGTGTATGCCATCTCTTTGTAATTACAGTATATATTTTTTAACAGTAAACAAGTTATAGAAAACTATTAGTGCATACTCACTAAACATGGAACCTAGGGGCAGATTGATTAATGCACTGATGCAGGATATCGCCCCCTGGTGCAGCATTAACTTTCACAGACTTGAAGGGCAGTTATTGCCGGAGTGCTATGCCCTGTATGGGAGATTGATGAATCTGTCACCAATAATCTTACATAGATTAAAACAGTGGCTGCTAAACAACTTGATTTTGCAAACACATTTTTTTTTTCATTTTCAAAACAATGTTTACAATTTTACATTGGGAGATAGCTGTGGGGTACCATGCACCAAAATCTGTTTGGTTATTGCTGATGACAAATAATTATGTTTTATACAATACTACCAGAGTCTTTTTAAACAGTGTAATTTGTTGAAAGACAAAATTCTTTTCTATGATCTTTCCACTTTTTTCTGTGATTTGTCAACTTTCCATGGCACACACTTAAATGCCAAGCCAAATGAAGTACTATATTGTCCATGTGAAAATGTGTTGCAGTCAATTACCGCACAGTCGCTTTGCATAGGACGGTTCAAATCCAAGTCTCCGGAATTTAGTAATGAGACTTATAAATGTGAAAAGTTGAACAGATTCATACGTTGAACATTTCACTATTGGAGGAGACAGTAGATAAGCCACTTATCAAGGCCTTTTCGCTAAAAAGGCCTACTGCTATTCAGTAAGCCCCGATAAATCGCTGATAAAAGCTCTTTTCCAGGAAAATAAAAAATCGCACACGCGGCGAGAAGCCACTTATCGGCAGGTTTTCAAACTCCTGCAATTTTTGTAGCCCCAATTAGCTTATCGAGGCTAATCGCGGCTCTAGAATAGAGATTTCCTCTCAAAATCCTCCCGCCAGGAAAAGTTGTCAAGAAGGTGGTGAAAAGCTGCCGATAAGCGGCAAGACGGGACTAAGAAAAAAATGCATTTTTCCTGCATCGGATTGATGCCGGGAGTCTCTGGAGCTGATACCCATTAATATCAGCATAGGAGGCCCCCGGCATGAATCCCATGCAATAAAAATGCATTTACAGGCAACTTCTTTACCTTAGCAGCTAACCGCTAAGGCATTGAATGGATTAAGGAACAACAGTAGCTTTATTGGGAGCAGAGGGGGTGAGTGAAGCGGGCACTTGGCCCTTCACCACCCCCCTCTGCCCCAATAAACATTACAATATGTACTAACCACCAATATACAACCCACCCACTCCCTGTGCCCCCACATAAAAGCATTTTTTTATACATAGGATTGACACCAGACGCGGGCAGGGTCCCCAGGTGGTCCCTGCGAGTGTCCGTGGGCTTCCAGGTGGTCCCTGCGAGTGTCCGTGGGCCTCCAGGTGGTCCCTGCGAGTGTCCGTGGGCTTCCAGGTGGTCCCTGCGAGTGTCCGTGGGCCTCCAGGTGGTCCCTGCGAGTGTCCGTGGGCCTCCAGGTGGTCCCCATGGGTGTCTGAAAATGACAAGTGATATATTATAATTATATTCCACACTCAGAAGTTCTTCCCAGATATGTCACTGGCGCAGAAAGATTAGCATTCACATGTCTGATCCCAAAAAACACACCTCTTTTGAATTATGATTTTCTAAGACATGCCAACATTTATGTCCAGACTTTCTGCATTGAAACACACATGAAACCCTGACAAATCAGCTCTGGCTAACACTTTTATGACTTAGAAAAAAAACACTTGTCTCGTGATGTTTAAAGTCTGGCTGAATATAGAAATACACTCATGACTATTTCTATAATACTTAGACAGATGCCATCTTAACGGTTGCATCTGTGCTCTCTATATACATACATGCATGCATCTAAAATGTGACCCCCTAACGTCAATTTTCACAAGAGAAACAGTTATTGTGACTAACCCTAGTCACCACAGCGCATATACTCTATATAATAGACCAACACTTTTGGGTCTAGAGGCAGAATTACTTATATATGGCACTATTGTGCCTGCGCTGTATACATCCTTTTTCATACACTTGGCTATACCTCACCCTTTTGCCGATCCATTCCGTCTTCAACTCCCCTTAAGAGGTTTTAGATTAGCTATATATATTTTGGTTTACTTTTTTGTGTATCTAATAAGTATAAATTAAGTAATAAATAATTTTTTGTTTTGTATTTTAACCTCCTATACCCATATGGTTTACTATAGTTGATTTATCTGTGTACATATACTATCACTCAGAGTTATTAATTTAGTTGAGTGCAATCTATGGGAACGCTTTCTCTTGGTCATCTCTGACCATCCTATCCACTAGTTCACAGTTCCATGCACCGCTTTTTACTTTGGTATAGATTATTAAGGTGAGCAGTGTTTTTTCCATTCCCTACTTCTGAATATAGAAATACACTCATGACTATTTCTATAATACTTAGACAGATGCCATCTTAACGGTTGCGTCTGTGCTCTCTATATACATACATGCATGCATCTAAAATGTGACCCCCTAACGTCAATTTTCACAAGAGAAACAGTTATCAGACTTTTGTAGCTCTTTCCCATGTAGTGTGTGGTATGATTTCATTTGTCTAATCACAATGGTAACAGATATCCATTGGTTACCCTTTTTAATTGCTGTCAGGCCCATAATTTCTCATATTTAATAAAGTCCTCCGACTAAGTGGTGACTTGTTTGTTCTCTGTCTCTCGCTGTCTCTCTCTGTCTGTGTCTCTGTCTCTCTCTTTCCTTTGAGGCTAGTCCAGGATCTGGCTATCGTCCACAGCCTTCCAAACAACACACATTTCACTTTTAGTGAGCTATCAGTGATAGTCCCCCCAATTAAACCCTCTGTAGATCAGCACAAATGCAGGAAGGGTCTTGACCAGTCATAACCACAATATCTATATATACTGAATGGTAACCACATTAACCCCTGAAACACCAGATCAATTAAAATATTTAATATTCCAGCTATTTTTATTACACTTCCTGTATTTTCTTCACTCTTTATGCCCTTTTTAAAGATGTTTAATGTATTAAACAAAAATCAGGCAAGAGGAAATATGCTTTTACTTCTAAAAAAAAAGTACAAAATTTAAAAGTGTGAAAAAAAACAAAAAAAACAATTGCACCTTTAAAGGCAGAATTAGCAATGCAAACTGCTCATTACAAAAAGTCTTGTGCAGACGTATTTGTAAATGACCTTCACAAAATATTGCCGTCTGTCCCAGACTCAAACTACTGTATGAAAAGACTTGGTTGCCGACTGTTAATTGGCTCAAGCTCTCTAAATCCTAAAATAATCATACAATTGCCTATTTAAAGCTTTGAAAAAAATGACAACACACCATAATAAGATGTTCTTCATTCTGTAGTAACTCACTTATGATCACCTATTTATTAGCAAAATTAATTAGACCTCAATGTTGAAGCCATAAATATATCTCCAGTACCCAATTTGTATTATAGAAAAGTCATGTTACATCAGAGAATCAATTACAAGATTTACAACTGCTCGACCTATTTTAATTTATTATTTGTCATTTCAATTTATTATCTCAACATGATGGACACTTAAAAAATTAATATCCAAATGACTTGCAGTATCCAATCTTCTTAGTGCTGCTCATGAATTTAGTGTGCCCTTGAATTACTTCTTTAGTATTTTACTCCTCTCCAATGTACTGTAGCTGCTTTTATAATTAAGTATTTTGGAACAAAATAGAGACAAATTGCATCATTTTTATCTTGCTTCTTTTTGCGTCAATGTAAAAATGTCTTTGCTCCAGTTTTTGTGCTATCTGTATCAGTTTGCAATTTAGGGAAAGTCAATACGAGGGGTGAGAGAAGAGTTACATATCGCACAGATTTTACTGTAATAAGATTTTAATCCAAGTCTGCACTTACATGCATCCAGTTTATATCTTTATTTACGTCAAAAACTGTGTCACATCTGAAGTGGCATACATTTTTCTGTCTAACACTTTGCATAACATTTACAGTAGGGAACTCTTTCATACACATCATCACAGCATGGGAAACACAACAACTTTTAGAGTGAATCACTCATAATGTAGATACATTTATTCACAACATTACAAGTACACAATTTTTTTTAGGGGGGGGGTGAACAACCACCCCTCGCCAGTTATAAAAAGATAATCAAACACAATTTAAACTTAAACACCCACAATACATAATAAAAGACCCATACCACTAGATTCATTAGATGCATCTGCTCCAATCTGCAGCATCCCACATCGAAAGCATTAACAGCTGTTAATAAATTCTGGCATCAACTAGGTTCATATTATTAAGGGGGAAAACCTATATAAACTTCTATACTAAAGATCCTAAAACCAACAGATACAATTATTGACATAAACATGCTATTTTCAAGAAAACTACACTTTATGGTATAGTACAAAGTGTCCATAAATTATTCACCCTATTATACGCCTTAATAAATTCGTTATTTAGGAGCTATCTTAAAACGGTTTTCGGCAATTAATAACACAACTCAAGACATTTTTCTTTTAATTAAGTAGACCACCACAGTTCAGTCAATACTTCAGTCAACCACAATTCAGTAAACTTGCACGTGGGCTCCATTAGTAGCACGTTTTAAGATATCTCCTTTAATAATGAATTTATTAAGGCTTATAATGGGGTGAATAATTTATGGACGCCCTGGATATTAAGATCCACATTAACCCCTTTTATCACATTTCTAATTATATCAAAGGAGACATATGTACGTACATCTCCATACTTATCCAAATTTAGACAAAGTATTTAAAAAGAATACATACTTAGCAGAAAACTGGTCAACCTTTTTTGCTAGTGTAAGGGGGTCACCCCCGGTTCCCCTGATGTTCCTTTGCCCCCTGCCTTACCCCTGTGGCAGTGGGGGAAGGGGACGGCGACTTCTCCCGGTGGGCACCGCCATCTTGGTTGCGGCGCGAGGTTTGCGCAATGCGCAGAGGTTGGCCAGGGTAGCGGTGGCTATCGCCAGTGTGCCGGAGCTCTGGGAGGTTGCGCAGGCGCAGTTAAGCGTAGCGGCGGCCATTACAGCGTCGCACATGCGCAGTAAAGATCGCGCACGTGGTCCCCATAGGAAAGAGCTGTGCCAAGGACTACAATTCCCAGCAGCCTCTGGGGATTGCACTTTCACCCTGGTCACAGGCAGCATTGAAGCCAATAGAGCTGGCAGATTCTCATGCTGCAGAGTTGCAACAGTGTTGTGTGCAGACAGGGTTTTTGTCAGTTGGATCCAGGAAGAGATTGGGGAAGGTAGTGTACACAGAGCACGGCTCTGCTGTACTAGGCCAGAGAAACCCCAGGCCCCAGTTAGGCCCCACTCCCCACTAGGTTAGTGGGTAATTGATAAGGGACGGCCCCAGTTAGGGACTCTGCCCTTAGTGTGTGTGTGCTGTCTTGTCAGAGTCACAGCTGTCAGTGCTGTGAGGTCTGACAAGCAGGCACAGTGTTTGTGCAGCACGGTTGCTGCACGCACCCAGTAGGTTGCAGCGCGTGGCTGCGAGTGCTAGTTATCAGTTAGAGTCAGGACCGGGAAGAGTTAGAGGAGCGGAGCAGGCTAGTAACCCCTTAGGTTCCAGATAGGTCCTCACTCCCCAGTTTGTGGTGCTACAGGGACAGGCCCTAGGTTAGGGATCCTGTCACAGTAGCGCTAGAGTTAAATAGGGACACAGCGGACGCTGCGTTACCCGTGAAGAGACTTGGGCTCAAGTCTGTGCCCAGAGACAGAGACTATCTCCAGGGTGGGATCGCCCTTGGCGGACCCCGGACAACGAACCACAGGATGAGACGGAGATCACCAAGCAGCAGATCCTTTGTGCAGTCCGTTGCAGGCCCGAGCACTGGAGTGTTCGGCAGGTAACTCTGATCTACACGTGCACCAACAGGCCTAGTAGTTCCTTAGTGACTGCGCAGTCACACATATCCGCTCTCTATAGATTGCTGGACATTGTGTGGGGGATTACTGGACACAGGGTGGGATCACCCGGTGAAGGTGGGAGAGTTATATGTGTCAGGTTACTCAGTGTCTCCTCTAGAGATGGACACCCGATATTATGTGTATTGTTATTGGTTCATATGCTCATCAGTAAAAGTCGTTGGTTATTATACATACAGTGTATGAGGTTATTGTATGTGTCCTGCGAGAAACAATTCCTGCTCTGCTAGGAACCATCTCAGGTGGAGGCGCTGCACCGAGTACAAGGTTACTCCTAATATAATTGCCCCAGGTTCCCCATGGCGGAAGCTCAGCCCTCCTGTGAGCCAAGCAGGTAAAGCACCACACCTGGTAACACTGTATGTTCTCCGCACCCACACTATATCTGTGATTGGGTGGAGGGGAATACCCGTTACACTAGACTTCAAATATCAGAGATATTGATGCAACAACAATATTTGTTGTGCTTTATTAACAAAGTTATTAATGATTTCTGCATAACAATTAACCCCAAAAAACATTTAAAGTTTTCATCCTCATTTAACCCTCTAGGGATATCTATATCTAATGTATCCATCCAAAACATATATCTGTGTAGGAGACACTGCATTCTACTACCTCCCCTAGTTGGTATCTGTATATGTTCTAATACCTGCCACTGTAACTGATTTATATTTTTTTATGGGAATAAAAATTTCTTCCTACCGGTGTATCTTTTTTGGTGTTTAATGGCTCAAAAATATTCATACTACTTTTATGTTCATTTAGCCTTCATTTAATAGACCTCCCAGTTTGCCCTACATATCCCATTCCACGAGAACATATCAATAAATATTGCAGTGATTTAGTATCACATTAAAAAGTATTTTACTGGGATTTAAAATCCCTTTGAGGGATGTGTAATATAATGCCCCCTAATAATTCCAATACAATTATTACAACTATGGCAGGGGAAAGTACCACAAGACGGGTTGATAGAACATGTATTATCCTTTATTGTCATGAAAAAACAGTACTGTGAGGCGCCTAACATAAATGATACTGAGAGCAAATTCAAAGTGTGTTAATATAGCAAATGTAAAAACAAAGTAAATAATTAAACTTATCTAAACATACATTTTAACAGATAAAACCGTGAACAATGTCCTTTAGTGATTGTCCAAATGACCCCATTGCTGTTGGAAAGATCCAGATGGAACTTAGCACATGAAAAAAAGAGAAATATAACAACATAGTGTAATACAGTATAGAAAGAGCAGGATGAACCTCATAATAAAGGAATGGTAAGTTCCTCAGAGGTAGGAAATAGTCAAGAAAATAAGAATGATGTCATCCACAAACCTATACCTTCTCACAATGTTATCCTTACATTTAGGGTTAGTGAGAAACATCTTTCTCAATAACATGGTAGAGGAAAATTAAGACAAAAAACAGCGGACAACGCTCATAGTGAAGTAAAATTTGGTGTAATTAAATTGATCATAGAAAGGGTAAGTATTGTGTGTACAACAGAGTAGTTATTTTACAAATTTCATGTTACAAGACATGGGTTACCACACTGGAAAAAACGGGATGGACGTCCGACGCCGCCTGGTCTCTCCTGGAGCGTGTTGGAATAAGGCTGGTTTCTTCATGGTAGGTGGCACAACACAAGAGGGCACCATGAATCCTCCATGATGTTTACAGGAACTAGTCTCCTTGGCTGTATAGAAACCGCTTTCCATGATCGAGCCCCATGCACAGCAGTGTTACTTGCAGAGTCACCCAACGTCACCACACAGCGTCACGGGGAATCTTGACCATGAGGTTTCTGCTGGGAGATACAGTAAAAACGCTGCAGGCCCCAGTGGAGCATTGTGGATACTAATGTCTGCAAAGACTATAAAAGACTCCAGCCCAAGATATCCCCAGCGATGTATAGCGGCGGCTGATGACGTCACTGTATATCGCCACACAATTGTGGCTATACAGGATTTGTCAAAAGGCCAATATTAAGCCGCACGTCGGTACTTAGGGCTAAAGGAGTCGGAAGTATTTAATATAATCAGTAAAAATCCTAAGTGTTTCGTAGTTCACCAACTACTTCATCAGGGAATTATTTTATACAGAGCGCTCAAAGGGAATTTAAAACCACCGGTCTCTGCAGATTGGTCGAACATAGGGGTTGTGTGCGGCCAATACGGACTGAGAAGAGGGTTTGGCAAAGCTGCTGTAGTGATTTCAGCCGGCCCATTTAATAACAAAGTTTAATGAAAAAAATACAAACATATAAAAGTGACTCAACATAATACAGAAATATGAGCTGCAAGAGAGAGAATGAACATATGTTAGATATACATATATAATAAAAACATAGAAGTGGTGAGATATATTTACCCGAAATGTATAACGATTACAAGGGGTGACCACAATAAATGTATGATTAAGAGAGATCAGAGAAAGACAAAGCAAAAAAAAACATTGTCTTCATTTTCCTGTAGCATTTGAGAGATGTTGAGCCCTCTCTAACTAACAGCTGCAGACGTTCTCCTTTCACGTATAAGGTTTTGTACATGTCACTGTGAACTTTTTTAATGTATATTTTTCACATTTACTTTTTCTGATTTGGATATTTGGGATGTCATTATTGAGTTTGTTACAAAAAAACCTGTCCCACAAGCCAGATCCAGAAGAGGGTGAAACAAATGAACATTTGTGCTCAATAATAACAGACAATAAATGCCTGATGCAAAATTTGTGTATGTATAATATGTTACCACATACATTATTGTTAGCGTAGGTTCATGAACACAGTAGATTAATATTTCAAGTTTAGGCTGCAGAACAATTCAATCACAAAATGAATCCAAACACATGTGGGTAACTATTGTGTACATTATCCAAAATGAGTAGCATTCCAAATAAATGAAATTTCCCATATAAATAGTTAAAAGTTAAATATGAAGATATGTTCACTTGTGTATACACAGAGCTTGCACCATTTGTATTACTGTATGTTGAATGATGTGGTGTGCAAAATCTTGTCAATATACATGTATGCATCGTTACCAATACGATATTTCTACTTTGGATGAGGGTTAATGAACCCCTACAGAAGGTTAAAAGACTTATGCCAGTTGCACTATTAAACCGATGTATTTTCAACTACTGTATGAAGCTTTGTATTCAATGTTGGCACATACATGCAGGTTTTAGTTTATAATAGTTTTACTTTTACTTCCTATTGCCTTATATGTTGTATAGCAGTCTAGATTATAATATGTTGAAGCATTACATTTCTCCTGAGCACTTTTGCACCACTTGACTTATGGCTAAATAGATGTGTTTAGTAATTACATAAAACTATTATAATATTTACATTTGCATAGATATTCATTCATAAATGATTGGCTATCCCAAACAGGTTAAGTCCGATGAAATCATCATTACTTTAGGTTATTAAAAAAATTTAAAAAAATAACGGAGTACAGTAATGGGTTTCTTACCATACTAAAAGCTGATGTACAGAATAAATTATAGTAAATACACCCACATTGAGACTCCATGCAACTTCAGATAAGTTTAGACTAATCAACAAAATGTTGTCATCTCAAGGCTGACACCATGACACACTGAGACATTTTGCTTTCATGGTCCATTTCATGTTATCACAAACCCAAAGTGTAATCTCAGACTTGCTGTGTAGTCTT
Organism: Ascaphus truei; assembly: GCF_040206685.1. Taxonomy (NCBI): domain Eukaryota; kingdom Metazoa; phylum Chordata; class Amphibia; order Anura; family Ascaphidae; genus Ascaphus; species Ascaphus truei. The sequence continues at coordinate 232,823,350 of NC_134484.1, read as the reverse complement.
GCAAATTGATTTGCCATTGTGATAATACACAATCATTTTTACATTCATTTCAGGCAAGGCACCAGAATAAATAGCAAACAGATATTGTCTGGCCTCATGAGAATTGTATAAAACTTTCTGCACTCCAATAAAATAAATATACTATGATAGGAAAGTTTTGTGAGGTAGCTTATATGTACTCATCACAAAAAAAGTAAATGTTACTATGAAGTTCAACTTTTAGAGGTAAGAATAATGGAAGAAGAGCTGAGCACTGCAAAAATAGGCTTGGCTGTAGGCAAATATTAAATCCAATAATTTTATTGGGCATAATAGCCAAACTACTAACAAAGAAAAAGGTCCTCGCCTTGCCTGGGACCCGCTCCTGGACAGTACAGGTCACACATTGTTCTCACTCATATCCTGCCCCATGCAAGTCTCAGGTGAGGCGTTTGGTTAGTTACTTTCTACACAACACTGGGCTTGTTATATATTCAGATTTTGCATCTACCAGACATTATGTGTCTGTTCTACTAATATCCTTCTACTGGATCTTACTCCACAAGCTCACTGCAAGTGTTAGAAGCACCCATTGTGGATTGACTTCCAATATTGCCTTTGCAACTTTTAGAGGTGTTGACAACTTGGCTGCTTTGTAACTCAATGGTATTAATGCTGGCCACTATGAACAAAACTGTAGGTAATCATATATAGATGTAGCAAGACTTACTTCTCCTGTGACCAAGTAAAAACAAATGCAAATCCCTGGTATTTCTTTGTATGTCGCAACCTGTAACCGTGGCTGCCAAAAGTTTTGCGGCTGCCTTTTTACTTTGCAGTAACAATAGGTGGTACCAGTGTGTCTTTAAGCTAAATGTGATGTACAGTATTGTGAGGCTATTGCTGCAGTAATGCACGTGTGGTAAATCTCTGTGTATTGTAACCCACCCCTTATTCTTATTCACTCTTTCAATGTTAGAAAACTTCAGATAACAGACAGTCTATAAATTAGGACATATTTATTCAACAAATTAGATAAACATGTCGTGTACTCTATTTCGGTATAAGATTTTTGAAAAAATGTAATGCTTTATACAATAACAAAAATAGCAAAGACTTAGAAAAATAATACCATCTTCTGGCTGTCTCTTGTACAGTTTCGAAATAGATGCATTAATTAAACACAGTGCTGCTTTGTCAGAATTCCGCTAAATATGGGCATTCTATGTTTACTGTATGGAACCCATATGCGTTCCATTGAATTTAATTTGTGCGCATGCATGGTACAGGTAGGTAGAATGGGACAGTATGCATTCCATTCAATTACTGCACTTGCTCACTCGACACCTACTGGAATAGAAATTAATGCGCATGATTGCAGGATCTATAATGCAAAGAGATACAGAAAAGGCAGTTTTACCTTAATTATCCAATGGTGATGTTCTGTGTCGCTGGATGTGGTTTCTACACGAAAAAGGTGTTGATGTCGAGAAACTTTCAGAATCTGCAAAACAAAGAGAAAACAAGGATTAAAACAATGGCTTCGTTAAAAACGAGCGCACCCAAATTACTCAATTTGAACACTTGCACCACCCTTCATAATGAAACAATAAAGTGTATTTATTTTACAAATTCGTGATTTTATCAGTTTCAGTCACTAATTACTCTAGCACACAGTCCTCAGATGCCACAATAGTCCATTAATTATGTCTTTCAAGTACATGAATTCTGCACTAGCTCTCCTCAAATTGGCAGTTATAGCCTTACCATGGGAGCCATCAAAGTTCATATTTCTGGCCCACTCTGCATAAAGTTGAAAGGCACATGTTGGTAGATTCAACGTGGCTGTCCCCTGCAGCATATAGCATACAGTATATCTTTCCAACGTTTGCTTAGAGGTGGGGTGACCTAGGTCTGGAGTGGAGTACGATGGTTTTGAGTTGGAGTGAGCTGGGTGTGTTGGTGCCTGATACAGAACAAGCTTTGCAGGAAAGCTCAATGGCTATGGTTCTTGCTTGTTTCTTCCTCCAGATTGGTCCTAAAGTCTTGCCCTTTGAAGTTTTGGATGCTTCTGCTTGGTTTTATTCTTTGCATGAGTACTTTTAGGGGTCACTGGTCATCTGGTATTATCAGCAAGTCCTTACTGCTGTAACAGCCTTGTGAAGGTTTATGGGTCGATATAAGCTGGATTTATCAATCGTTAAAGCAAAAAAGGAAGAACGATGCGGCAGAAGAGTCCTGATCTAGATCAGCCTTTTCGCTCTGTTTATATACTGTAACAATCTAATGTCTGTGTGACTTTATATACAGTACAACGGACCTCTATTCTGTTAAGGTGTCAAAAGTTGGTAACCTCATTGACTGGGGTAACATTCATACACTAAGTACAATAATACAAGGTGTTAATGTTGGATAGGGCCGAGTTTGTGATTGGGTGTCTATTGTGGCATGGTGTCAAACATAGGACGGTATAGACCTGTAGCTTTACTGCTATGGCACACAGCACACTAACAATGGTAGAAACCCTGCATGATGAAGCTGCATTAAACATTATGAATAGCAACTACAGTATGATCAAAAAATTTATATCTCCCCTCTATATCCTTAAGTCACCATCTGGCCCGTCATAGTTGCCGCCCTTCTTTTTCAGGCACCATGGAAGGTCATTGTCACCATTTAGCTCGTGCAAAAGAGGCCATGAATGCTCCTGCTCATCGCACAGCCACAGCAGCATAGCATGTTAGCTTGGCCAGTGTCCCTCTACATTACAGTGTAATGTTTAAACAGTACAGTATATATAATTTGCCAATAAACACAACAGGCACTTATTAGAGTAGGTGCCATATTCACACTTACCCAGGTAGAAAAAGTGACCATCCAGACGCAATCCATCATATCCCAGTACTCCTTTGAGAACTACCTGCGCAGGATTGTGGCGATGCTCTGTGAGGAGTCCTGTGCCTGCCATATTTAAGTAATAATCCACGAAGAACAGGGCATTACTGGCCAATAATATAGGCTAAATGTAGGCTTATTTCATAAATAATAGACACTTTTGTATAGTTAAATAGATTTTTTTATTAGAAGCAATGTTGAGAGAGAGGAGCCCCCTCAACTATTCATGTGCTACAGAGAATCAATCCAGGAATATATAATCCATTTAACCTTCAAAGCAATACCAGACAATCAAGGGTTAATAATTAAAGTGAAACAGCTGAGTCTCCTGACTCTCCCCTAGTGTGGGAGCAGCCTGGCGATATACAGAGGTTTGACCAAGCTGGTTTTGCAACCAGCTGCAGACCCCTCAAATGTATATGTCTCGCACTAAATGTGGCTGGTCCCCTGGGGTAGCTTAATTAAATGAGAATAATAACTTACTCAGATCTTGTTTGTGGTCTGTTCGAATCGGCATGCTCCAGGCTTTTGAGCAATGAAGTAGAAGAACATCATCTCAATGAAGAGAGTAATCAGCGGGCACTGCTTGGAAAAACGGCTGAAGGCTGGACTGTGCAAAAAAATTGCCTTTATTGATTCATGGCAGATACATATTTAAAAAGGGAGAAGGAGTCCCCCCTCAGCGCTCTAACGCGTTTCGCCCATGGGGCTTTGTCACATACAACAGAACACACACACACACACACACACTGCAGCCACAATAAAAAATGCAGCCACTTACTAAACTTTGCACTCTTCCCCCCCCCCCCACCTCTACACACAACACAGCACAACACAGCACCTCTACACACACCCCACACACACAACACTGCACCTCTATACACAACACAGCACCTCTACACACACAACATACACACACACAACACTGCACCTCTATACACACACACAACAAACTGCTGCTACACACACATGCTACACCCATAAACACTGCTGCTGACACTGGCACACAAACACTGGAGCTCTATACACACACACACACACAAACACAGCACCTCTACACAGATATACAACACAACAGCACAGCACACACACACACTGCTACTGACACACTAACTGCAGCCACAAAGAAACTGCAGACAGCCACTTACTTCTTTGCAGACTCCTCCCCCCCCCCCCTAAATCAACTGAATCTACACAGAAAATCTGTCAGCTCGGGAGGGGGAGGAGTCAACCAGTGGCTGATACTCCTGACCAATCCCCTGCCCTGTCTCAGAGCTGTTACTTCATGCAAACCAATCCCCTGCCCTGTCTCAGCTGCTCTGAAAGCTGATTGGCTGGAAATAAACACATTGGAAACTACACTTTGCAAGCTGCTAAATTTCCGGGCATTACTGATTGGATAATGCCCGGAATTTTAACCAATCAGAGAGCAGGGTTTTCAATAATGCCCTGAATTTTACTGCTTTCGCCTATAATAGAAATTATTCTACATTTCTAGCAGGGGGCGTTAAATTGTTTCTCTTAGTTATCCAAGTACAGTATAAAGAAAGCGAGGGAGGTGTTGAATGACCTTAAAGAAAGAGTGTATTATACATGTAACCCCCTTTCCCCTGTGTCTAAGGGAACTTTGTGTGCTGCCATTTCCTGTGGTTCACAGAAGGCCTGATCCTCCGCAGCTGGGAACCTGGGATGAGCTCTCGTTCTCCTCGGTGCAGCGCATCAACCTGAGAGGGATCCCAGCGCAGCGGGATAACCCCTTTCAGGACCACTTACAGTAAAATGATACACACACCAGTATATAACAATTGGTTTACTGACAATAGAATAACGATATAACGGTACCATACAATATAACACACACAATACAATAACAACAACACAAGCTGGGTGTCCCCCAAAGTACATAAGGTGCATGGTACCATTACCCCTGGTGTCATCCCCCAATGAGTCAGTCCCACCCAAGTGTATGGAGTAGCGCTACCCCTGTGGACCGTTGGTGCACTTTACCTCCCTGGGCACTCCTGTACCCAGGTACCGCTGAATGAGCAAAAAGGATCCATCTGATCCCACGACGACTGCTGAATCCTCTCTCTCTGGTCCGCATAGGCACCTGCCCCTTAAGGAGGCTCCAGCTGGATGGTGTCCCTTAATGTCTATAGTTGCCTGTGGTCTGATCCCAGACCACAGGCTGCAGCTCACCACATGGCGTCTCTTCACTGGTGTTACACCTGACACAATAAGGCTAAAGGGTAGTGTCCCTCTCTGAGGTCTTCCCTATAGCAACCACTATTTAGAAAGGGACTTAGGAACTAGCTGTGACCTAAGTTTAGCTACATCTGTAATCCTCCTTTTAACAAAATATTGACAATTTTTCAGAAGTACATACTCCAAAAAGTAAAGTTTGCTTCTAATGAAAAATAGTACCTGGTTGAGAATATTGGTGGTTTAAGTATTAAAAAAAAAACACTCAGTACCCCACTGTAAAGACCACCCATGTGGAAACTTCATGGGGTGCTTTATTGCCTTTACTATATTTTGTTCTGATATAATCCTGATAATGTACACAGCCCTTCATAATCTAATTTTGTTGCCTGAGGAAAGATTATATGACGTGCATTGGTGCTCGACTCACCTGATTTAAAGGCTGAGTTATTACTGTTACTACTGAGTTACTACTGAGTTACTACTGAGTTACTACTGAGTTACTACGGAGTTATGTCTTCAGCCTGTATTTGAAAAAATGAATAGGAAACATTGTAAAATCTGCTCTAAATCAACACAAAACAATACATTTGCTTAGTTATGATTACAAACTGTACCTGTTTAGTTAACTTTTCTTAGAGTCAAAAAAAGTATTGACTACTCAGTAATCAGGTAAGAAAGCTTTCTAAATATCTCCCTTCAAAGGTTAAGTAATAGTCTATATTGCCATATCAATATACAGTACTGTTATTACAGCCTAAATTTCACATTAACAATCACTGACAATAAGTCCTGTAATACAGAATTGTGCTTCCCACTATTTATCAATTGTAACACAATACACAAACCAGTTTATTCATCCTTACTCCTTAGACCATTACCAAATAATAGGGGAGCCCCTGCTACTGCCTCAGACAGGTAATAAATGAACGGTGCTTTGGGTATATGCACAATAGAGGGTGGAGTAGAAATAGAACCCAAATACAGCACTCAGGTTCACGCTCTGTGTGTAAAGTGAATGATTTAAAACATAACTTTATTGTATCACATATATAAAATAATGGGTGTTAAAAACTGACGACCTGAAGGAATAGTGACCTTCAATACTAGAACCATATAGGTTTAGGGTCTAGAGTGTAAGTGTGTTCTGTGAAATACAGATAGCACATTAAGCTAAAATCCTTATGAGGATCTATCCAATCTATACTCACTGGCTCTGAGGTGAGTACTAATGGCCGCAAGCGCCTAAAGCGAACCAGGTATGGCTAGATAGTTATTGTGTGCTCAGGGACTATCAGGTAAGTAGCTACCGGTCACTCACAATGCTAATAAGGTAAGTGAGGAGTTAAGACTCCAGTCAGTAATTATAGTGACCTTATAGGTAGGTGCGGTGCTTGGTCTGGTTGACCTGTGGTGCCCTGCTATAATGTAGAGTAATAGTGAGGGTCTGACCTCTAATAACCTCAGTGGTGGTATACACAGGTTAATTGCACTGTGTGCACACTAATGCAGGGAAGAGCACACTGATACATATAGCTGTGGGTAGCAACCAAAGAAACAGTATGTTTTATCAGAATACATGAGCTGGTACACAATAAAAATCAGAGGCGATAATCGGTAATAGTGAGCTCTCAGCTGCTTAATAGGTGATAAACTGTAAATGTTGTGACCCTGAGGACAGGTATACTCATGTACAGTGACTGATACCTCCTTAAACCAGGGATCATTGAAAACAAATTACAAATATAAGCAGTCTGAGTGCTGTTGAGAACTGTAGAGTCCCTATAGGCTGCTATCAGGGAATCCCTGAGTGATAATAGTGTCCAATGCAGCTCGCTGTAAAGCAAGGGACCTAATTAGTGCATAGTACCTCTACCATAAATAGAACAACAGATGCCAGTATTAGGGAGGACTTGAGAGGTTCAGAGTGTCCATCGGGGCACTTTGAGAACCTGTATAACCACACGAGCAGGGAACCGCATCACCTCGCAGTCTGAGACTGTGAATGCGGTGAAGATCAGACCCCTGCGCGTGCACGTTGGAAAACAGAGCCGCCCTGCTCGTGTGGTTATACAGGTTCTCAAAGTGCCCCGATGGACACTCTGAACCTCTCAAGTCCTCCCTAATACTGGCATCTGTTGTTCTATTTATGGTAGAGGTACTATGCACTAATTAGGTCCCTTGCTTTACAGCGAGCTGCATTGGACACTATTACCACTCAGGGATTCCCTGATAGCAGCCTATAGGGACTCTACAGTTCTCAACAGCACTCAGACTGCTTATATTTGTAATTTGTTTTCAATGATCCCTGGTTTAAGGAGGTATCAGTCACTGTACATGAGTATACCTGTCCTCAGGGTCACAACATTTACAGTTTATCACCTATTAAGCAGCTGAGAGCTCACTATTACCGATTATCGCCTCTGATTTTTATTGTGTACCAGCTCATGTATTCTGATAAAACATACTGTTTCTTTGGTTGCTACCCACAGCTATATGTGTCAGTGTGCTCTTCCCTGCATTAGTGTGCACACAGTGCAATTAACCTGTGTACACCACCACTGAGGTTATTAGAGGTCAGACCCTCACTATTACTCTACATTATAGCAGGGCACCACAGGTCAACCAGACCAAGCACCGCACCTACCTATAAGGTCACTATAATTACTGACTGGAGTCTTAACTCCTCACTTACCTTATTAGCATTGTAAGTGACCGGTAGCTACTTACCTGATAGTCCCTGAGCACACAATAACTATCTAGCCATACCTGGTTCGCTTTAGGCGCTTGCGGCCATTAGTACTCACCTCAGAGCCAGTGAGTATAGATTGGATAGATCCTCATAAGGATTTTAGCTTAATGTGCTATCTGTATTTCACAGAACACACTTACACTCTAGACCCTAAACCTATATGGTTCTAGTATTGAAGGTCACTATTCCTTCAGGTCGTCAGTTTTTAACACCCATTATTTTATATATGTGATACAATAAAGTTATGTTTTAAATCATTCACTTTACACACAGAGCGTGAACCTGAGTGCTGTATTTGGGTTCTATTTCTACTCCACCCTCTCCTTAGACAATTATCCATCTCCTGATAAGATTGTGATTAATGTGCTTAGTGTTCTGTTCCTTTTTATATTGATTGTCACAAAAGGCGTTGACCAGAATATCTTGGGATCGCAATTACCAGACAGAATACAGGGGTTAATAAATATGTGTCTATTCAGTCGAAGCTAAGAGACACAGGCACAGGCACAGGCAATTTAATATATAATAATAGTGTCTCCAATTGTATATATATCCCCTGTCCCTCCAAATAAATTAGGGAGATGTGCCAGAAAAAGGAGCCCATCTGAAAAGTATGCTAATGACTATGTAAAGCCTATTTAAATGAGTTCCATCCAACACTTCCTGAAAGGATTTCCATACCAACTATATAGAGTTGATAAGCCTAAAATATAAACCAATGACTGGAATGGTGTCAGACTCAACAGGACTAGAACCCACAACCACTAAATTTTAAATGGCATGTTTGGAAATCTGCTTTTTTATTAATTACAAATATTTGAAAACGTACCGTGGTGCTCTTTTCTTCTACTTGCTGTAGTTACAGTACAATAAGGCATCTGAGTGCTGTATGTAAAAAATCAGTTCTGAATAGCATTGGCAATTTAACAATTTTTCTACATACAGTAGCTTCAATTTGCTTAGAATATTTTCTATTGATGTACGGTACATTAGCTGCACATTTCAAATGTCTTCCTTTGATCTACATTGATTGGTTTGTGCTCATTAAAGATCAATCTCTTGTAGCTGACCATGAAACAATACAGTATTTTCGAAAGAATTTAACAAGCTAACCGTCATCATTACACAAATGTTGCGGGTTTAGTTTCTGTGAAAATTAGGCATGATTTTTTGCCTTGTGGTCTCTGAATGAGGAGAATCTTTGTTAATCAAGTGTCCAATAAAGAAAGGGAGGGAAGAATGTTCGGCGGCTATTCCTGTGCAAACTCTTGTTAAACAAACAAGGACATCAGGCAAAAGGGAGTAGCTACAAGAAATCAAACTGCCTCCTTGTCTCCAATTCCTATGTTTACAGATTAACACTAAAAACAAATATTTCAAATACCTATACCTATAGATTTGAATGGCGCTTAAACCCACTTGAATTTAAGAAGTGAAAAATAATCTAATTCACCAATCGGTGTGATAATCACATAATTCTCAATCACAGATAGAGTGACATAAAAATAGAATAGGTAAGTGTTAGGTAATTGATAAAATCTCAACCTCTGGTGGGAACTGTTTGGGATTCCCTTTTAGAATATAGACTTACCGTATCCAGGGTCCAGAGGGAGCGTATGTATCAGGATCACCCCAAAAAGGAAGAACAGAATATAGTGCAATATTGTCATACAATCTAGACGAGGGTAGGGGTCTTGGCTCCTTCAAAGTCCCATATTCTTGTCTTCCTTTTTGGGGTGATCCTGATACATACGCTCCCTCTGAACCCTGGATAAGTAAATACCTATTGGTGTCAGAGTTTGATAACAAAAAGACACGAATAACCCAGGTGTAACCCCCTTAAACATGTCACTGTCATTTTTACACTTGGGTCCGAGAAGGGGCTGCCCCTTTATAGCGGCATTTCTATCTGGCTTCCCCAAAAATATGCATGTTCTTATCTTACAATTCATGTGCTTGTGTCTTTGAAGGTCACAGACCTTGACATTAGCAAAAGGAGTAGATTGCAGTGATGAACCAATTCTCATTACCACAGCAACATGTTTAGCTCATAGATTGTTTAAATATTTAAAGGATGCAGTAGATTCGATTTTATTTATGTTGTAATTTGGACATGACCCTTATCTTTTATAATTTCTAATTTATTTTCTATTCTAACTAGAAAAACTATTACTGTATTATACATAGTACTGCAATAATGTAGGTGTAGTGGGCTCAATAATGTAGACATTTTGAAACTAAAATATCTTAAATGTACAGTAACACATTTAGGTTAAAAAAAAAAAATTCTTCATGATAATTTAATGTGGTGTGATTCCAGAATTGCAACTCAGACATGATGTGTAAGTTTCTATTCAAGAACGTACTAGGAAAATTGAAAACACTTAGAAAATGAAGCCATAAAGGAATATATTAATACTGAATATATTAGCACCACAAAAAGAATTGTGTGGCTTTCATGTGCTGATTATGATGGATAGTATTGTAATAGGTATTGCATATTTTAGTCTAAAATGGCACTTGTTTCAGAAGTCATATGCAAACTCAATGAACAGTGATTCTGTATAAAAAGGATATTTGGAACTAAAATGTAAATTAGTGAAAGATGTTTGGTTCACCTTTGTGAATTTAAATTGGAATTTAAATAAGCAAAAATACTAGTTAAATATTGAGTAATATATAAATACATTTTCATTCTAGCATTCCGTAAAGTGTAAAGTTTCAGATACACTTTATAAGGCATAAAGATGGTATGACAATGCTACTATCTATAAACAGAGGATTATAAGTAGAAAGTGAGACCAGGACTTAACAAATGAATACAAAGAAACCAGCAGAGGCTAGTATCAAATATTGTATATCAATAAATTATTTTAAAAAAAATTGCACAATAAAACCCCAAAAGATAAACAGAAATGAATTGAGGAGAATGGGATATGGTTGAACTGCTATACTACAATATACTATAGAAATTACAAAAGAAAGAGGGCAGTGAGTTTTCGAGTGTTATCTTAGCTGCTCGTTATCACAGGGCATAACATTTCTGAATGTAAAATGTAAAGAATAGAATATTGGACAATCAATTTAGATTAATTTACTAAATCCATGTATTCCAGTAGAATCACTGTAGTTACATTGATGTTCATTGTTATTGTTGATTTCAAACTAGCTGTATTTTCCAGTAGCTATCAGGGCAGCCGACAGCTTTCACAGTGCCCAGAATGGGTTTCCAGGGGTCCCCCCCATGTCAGCGGCTTTGAAAGACCCCCCCCCCTCTTGCACTCCTCACTCTCTCCCTTTATTTCTCTTCTCATCATCCTCTCCCCATGTATTTTATATCTCCCTCACACTATTTACTCCCTCTTACACCCGCACCTCTCCCCCTTCCGCTCAATCTCTCCATCCCCTACCTCATACACCTCTCTCACTCTCCCACCCTCCTCCTCTCACTCAATGCCCCCCTCCACATCACCCAACCCCACTTACTTTTTCAAATCCCACCACCCTCCTCACAAAATTTCACCCCCTAACTTAATTCCCCACCCCCACTCACTCAATGAACCCCCTCTCCACACTTAACAATCCTTCCCCACCTCACTCATTAACTTCCCTTCTCACACTCATTAACCCTCCCTTCCCCTCACATGCATTATCCTCCTTCCCCTCCTCACACACATTAACCCCCATCCACTCCTCATACTCCTTAACTAACCTTGCCCCCTCACACTCATTAGCCCCTCACACTTATTAACCCCCACCCCTCTTTGCAACCATTAACAGACCCCAATCCCCTCCTCACTCTCATTATCCCCCATCCCCCTTCTCACTCATTAACTTCCCTTCTCACACTCATTAACCCTCCCTTCCCCTCACATGCATTATCCTCCTTCCCCGCCTCACACACATTAACCCCCATCCACTCCTCATACTCCTTAACTAACCTTGCCCCCTCACACTCATCAACCACCACCCCTCTTTGCCACCATTAACAGACCCCAATCCCCTCCTCACTCTCATTATCCCCTCATCCCCCTTCTCACTCATTAACTTCCATAACCCTATGCCTTCACACTCATTAACCCCCTACCCCTTCCTGCGCTTTCACATTCATGAACACCCCTGCATCTTCTCACTCATTAACCCCCCTTTCCCTCCCACACTAAACAAAGCCCTCCCTGCACTGAATAGCCACCTGTCATCCCACACTCATTCCCCCCCTCACTCACCTGAAGATACTGGCTACTACAGCACGTGTGCGTGCACGCACACACACTTTCTCTTACAATGGAGGGAGGCCACCGGTGCTAGGCAGACGCGAAAGTTGGGTCCAACTTCCAGGCGGGCCCACCTTCCGGTACGCGTGGGTGTTGCTTGAAGTGAAGACCGAGCCACAGCAGAGGAGAGCTGGGGCTCGGCAGCCAACAGATGTGCAGCAGCCTGACGTCGTTGTTGGGGCCGACCTCCAGCCTGGTCAAACTTCCAGCGCTGGCGAGCCAGGTCCCCTGCAACCACCAGGCCCAGGACGCAGCCCTAGTAACTATAAAATGGTTAAGAGAAGACTTACATAGGTCATTATTTATTTGATATTTGCTCACATTGTCTTATGTAGGCTTCTTTTGTGACTTCTGTTTTTTTAAAACCATTTGCCTATTAACTTGGTTATTAAAATCATGGTGTTTGCAATCATTATACTATGTGATATATATATATATACAAGTAGAATACAGCGTATAGTGTTCGTTTGCAAAATACCATTTGTAATACCATTCCTTTTTTTTTTTTTTTCCCAATGTTTTTATTAGGCATTTAGGCAGTACAACAGTCCTGACACATATCATGGCCTAACAATTTTCCAAAACATCATTTTTTGGGGGGGGGGAAACAGAGTGGCAACCTAAGTTGTCAGAGAGAAGGGGGAGTGCCTTCATAGAGGGAACGCAGAGAGGGGGGTGTGAGAGAGGGGGGGAGGGGTAGGGGGGGATAGGGGGAGGTTGGTTGTCCCATTTGGCTGTTGAGGCTTCTCTAATTAGAACCGTTTGAGTTTTCCCTTATGGGGAAAGGATAGGCCTCCCTACCGTCTGGTTTGGTTGGCGCGCTCTAGTGAGGTGGAACCAGGGTTCCCAGATATCCTCGAAGGCAGGGATTTTTTGTCTAATAGTGGCGGTAAGCCTTTCCATAATCATCACTTCCCCAATTCTTTTTTTGAATGTGTTCAGCGCAGGCGTAGTCGTTTTCCTCCAGGAGGCCACAATACAGCATCTCGCCGCGGTAAGAATGAAGGATATTAATTTCCTGGTGGGCCGAACAATATTCGGCATGGGTGCGGCCAACAGGGAAGGTCAGTGGTTCAATAGGAACTTCTAGGTCAGTGACCTCTTTTATCAAAATTTGGACCTTGGCCCAGTATTTCACAATTTCTGGACAGGTCCACCAGATGTGGGCCATGTCCCCTCTATTACCACAGCCTCTCCAACATTGGTCTGAAGCCAGAGGGTAGATCTGGTTTAATCGTGCTGGGGTAAGATACCAGCCGAACATGATCTTATAAATGTTTTCCTTAATTGTGGTGCAAAGGGAAGTTTCTGAGGCTGCTTGCCAGATTTCTTCCCAAGTATCTCTTTCGATATTAATATTTAGGTCAGCTGACCATCTGAGCATGTAATCATGCTGTGTGGGGGACGTCGAGTGCATTAGTACATTGTATATATCCGAGATAAGTGTCCCTTCTGGTAGGTCTTGACCTCACACAGGTGCTCAAACGTAGTGAGAGTGGGGTATTCTGGTAGAGGGCAGGTAATCCTGACAAAATTTCTAATTTGGAGGTATTTGAAGGTGTCCAATTCTGTGATTTTAAATTTGTTCCTCAGTTCTTGGTAGCTCAGGAGCTTCCCTAGGCTTAATAGATCGGCAATCGCCTCTATACCCCGTGTGTTAAGGTGGGCGAACAGTTTAGATCCGCAACCTGGAGGGAATTTGGGGTTATTAACGAGTGGGGTGAGTTGTGAGCTTGTGGAGGAGAGGTTATATTTATATTTGCATCTTGACCAGGTGTCCCACGTAAATCGTGAGGTCTGCAGTTTAAGATTGTGTAAGTGGCCATCTCCTCTGTCCAGGCTCCAGAGGCAGGCTTGCAGAGAAGGCAATTTGGCACATTGAGTCTCCATTTTTACCCAGCAACATCGGGTCGGGTCTGAGTTCCACATTACTACCTGCTTGAGCTGTGCGGCTAGGTAGTATTTATAAAGATCAGGTACCCCCATCCCTCCTCTGGATCTAGTGGTCATCAGGACCGATCTGGCGACTCTGGGTCTCTTACCCTGCCAAATGAAGTGAAGTAATCTATTCTGTATATATTTTAGATCGGCGGCCGGAACCTGGATCGGGAGTGTCTGGAAAAAGTACAACATTCTTGGGAGTATATTCATCTTGGTAGAGATCATCCTCCCGATCCATGAGATCTGATAACCTTCCCACCGATCTAGATCTTTTTTGATCTGGTCCCATAGTTTCGGGTAGTTATCCCGGTATAGGTCCCGATAGTGCCTAGATACATTAATTCCCAGATATTTAATGCATGAGGGACACCATCGATAGCTAAAATTTAGTTTAAGGAGCTTGACTACGGGGTCGGGGAGACTAAGATTTAGGGCCTCTGATTTGTCGCTGTTTATTTTATAACCTGATACCTTGCCAAACTCCGTCAGTTCCATCTGGAGGTTGGGGAGGGAAGTTAGGGGCCTGGTCAAGGTCAGAATGATGTCATCAGCGAATAGGGAAATTTTGTAATGTTCCGTGGCAATGGGGATACCTTGGATGTTCGGATTTTGTCTTATTTTAGTCGCCAGTGGTTCAATCGTGAGAGCGAAGAGGAGAGGGGAGAGGGGGCAACCCTGTGGGGTTCCATTTCTAATGTTGATTTGTTCGGATCCTCCGCCTGCTAGTCTTACTGAGGCTGACGGATTTTGGTAAAGCGCTTGGACACCCTTTAGAAAAGAATCCCTGAATCCAAATTTTTTCAATGTTTGGTCTAGAAATAGCCAGTCAATTCTGTCAAATGCCTTCTCTGCGTCTAAACTTAATAACATAGCTTTTGAGTCTGAAAGGTGGGCATGATCAACTAAATTAATGATTTTACGGGTATTGTCTGAGGCCTGGCGGCCCAGGACAAACCCGACCTGGTCCATGTGTACAAGTCTCGGGAGGATTGGATTAAGTCTGTCTGGCCAGATTGGCGGACGACATTGAAGATGGGATAGAACTCCCTTCTAGAAATGAGTTGAACAATTGTAATAGGTGAGTGGACAAAATGGGGAGAAACTTCTTGTAGTAGGCATTTGTGAAGCCATCAGGGCCCGGTGCTTTAGAGATTTTTGAGGCCTTGACGGCCCTTTCTAATTCTTCCGCCGTTATTGTGGCGTTCAGGAGAAGGCTTTCCTCCTCTGTTAGTGAGGGGAGGTCGCAATCAGCTAGGTAGTCAATGGCAGCCGATAGCTCCTTCGGGTCGGGGATAGCAGAGTGGGTCCTTAGGTTGTATAATTTAGAATAGAATTTAGTAAATTCCTCTGCAATTTTTTTTTCGTTATATAAAAGCTCACCAGCACTATTCCGGATCGCCGTTATTTGTGACCTTTTTTGTATGCCTCGTAACTTGCTAGCAAGAAGTCTGTTGGCCTTGTTCCCTTTATCATAATACCTCTGTGTAAGGAATCCGCTCCGCGGTTTACTGGTTGCCTTACCTTGCAGACCGGTGCAGTTCTGGAACAGCTCTCCTGATGTTTGCTGCAGCCTGGATTCACTCACCAAAGCTATACACACTCCCTCTGGTATCTACTGCAGCTGTGCAGCCTATCACTGCAACCTAGACTGGCATTCACTCATTGGAGCAGTACCTTCACACCCCCGCCGGGGATTGGCCCGCTGGCCTTTAAGTATTGCTTTCCCACAATGCTCCTCGCCGAGCATAGTCCTAACTGGATGTCACTACTGTTTTGCCACAAGCTCTCGCTTGTTCTCCTATGCTGATACCAGGTTCCGCCCTGCGTCCTTCAGCTTCCTTCAAGCCGCTTGTTCTCCTATGCTGATACCAGGTTCCGCCCTGCATCCTTCAGCTTCCTTCAAGCCGCTTGTTCTCCTATGCTGATACAGAGGTTCTGCCCTGCGTCCTTCAGCTTCCTTCAAGCTCCCGCTTGTTCTCCTGTGCTGAAGCGGAGGTTCCATCCTGCGTCCTTCAGCTTCCTGTTCTCCTGTGCTGAAGCAGAGGTTTCATCCCTGCGTCCTTCAGCCTCCTGGTTTCCTGCACTGAAGCGGAGGTTTCCCTGTGTATCTACAGCTTCCTGGTTCCTGGGGCCTACTCTTTCCCTAATCTAGAGAGGCCGTGTCCTGGTTCCTGCACTGTTACAGAGGATTCCCCAGCCGCTCAGGACTCTTGCGCTGTAGCACTGGTGCACCCGTGCAGCAAAGCGGTGTGCTACTCTGGTCTGCCTACCATCTCCTGTGACCAGTACCATGGGCCATGGTCGTCGCTCGCGCAGATGCCAACCCCGCGCTCCTAAGCTAAAGCGGGGCTCTCCTGACTACCTGTTGCCGAACTCTTGCCTGAACAATGTTTATCCTGATGTCTCCTGTCCTGACCCTGGCTTGTACAACGACGACGCTGTCTTCTCCTTTCCTGATCCTGCTACGTATGACAACGAACTGCGCAATCCGGATCAGCCTGCACGGTCTCAGGTCGGTGCTTTTACAACCCTACCTCAGCCACGCGGTCCGACCCTGGTTTGTGGCGAGCAGAACCCTGACAGTATGCTCGGCCTCACAAACTCGGACCCCGCTGAGGTGTGGGTTGGTAAGTTTTTTCTTGAAAACCTGTCCCGGTCTGTAGACCAGTCCCAGTTTGAGAATGATTATTTTTTGTGCGATATAATACCCCTGATGGAAGATCCGTTTATGTCGGAGGGCTTAACTCCCTTGCAAAAGAAATGCCGTAATGATCTGGTTAGTAAGGCTTGCTGCCTCAGAGACTTAAAACAGTATCTGGCCAGTGTTTTGGCCATTGCAAACAGTGCTTTCTCCCCTGATTCCCCTTTTGCTTGGGATGAGGTGAGCCCTGTGGAACTGGTCAACGCCTGTAATACACTCAATGCCCTGGCTTTATCTTTGGACATTCCTTTAGTACTCCCGGACCCTTCCGTCATGGTGGCTTTCGCTCACGAGACGCTGCATATACTGCTGCGGCCAAGTTTATTCGAGCATTTGCCCGTTCTTGGCCGCAGCAGTAGCCTGGCGAGCGCCCGAGAGTGACGGGCGCGCGCCGAAGCAGCGGAAGAGCGCCCTCCGATCGGGGCGCTCTCCCTACCGCTGCCGGGTCCGCCGGGTCCCCCGGAACCCCCTGCCGCTGTCCCGCGATCGCGGGACACCAGGGCTCCCTCGGGTAGCCCCTGGACGTGCGTGCAGGGGGCGCACGCTCCCGAAGACGCGTGACCGCGCGTCTATGACGCGCGGCACGCCGAGGGGCGGCCACTAGCAAGCCGGGAAATCTCCCGGCTTGCGGTACCGGCCACACTTTAATAAAGTGTGGCGGTAGTGTACTTTCCTGCGTATTGGATGATCGCTTGTTAAAACAGGATCGTCTTTTGGCCTCTAACGCCATCCTTTGGCGGTTTCCCTCGGCTGCCAGTCCTGTCGCTAAACCGGGAGACGTATCTCCCTCTCCAGGAGATGACCCAACGGAACCATTACCAATATCTCCCAGCGTAGTAACTGCCACAGTCCCTAGCTCTGATGGTATGGCCGGGTTCCCTGACACCAATGATATGTTTACGTTAACCCCTGCCGATCAGTCCTGTCAGGTTCCCCTGGAGGATACATATGTTTCTCTACCCAACACTAATGTTCTAGTATCAGAGAATAGGTTCATTAGTTCTCCTATTTCTAGCTCAGAAGCCCTTTCTCTAGGTTTTGAGGGTTTTCCAGCTTTAACCCCTGCCGATCAGTCCTGTCAGGTTCCCCTGGAGGATACATATGGTTCTCTACCCAACACTAATGTTCTACTATTAGAGAATAAGTCCCTTAGTTCCCCTATTTCTAACTCCGAATCTGTCACTCCAGGTCTTGAGGGTTTGCCAGCTTTAACCTCTGTTAGGCAGTCCTGTGCGCTTTCTCCGTCAGAGAAAGAATCCCTAAGTTCTGATCCCAGGGTCATTTCTGTATTAACCCCTGTGGGGCAGGTCTCTGAGTTTCCTTTGGTAAATCCCGGTTCTCTGTCAGTCATGGTCACGCCCCTAGCTCCAGAGGAGAGATTTCTGGTCTCTCCTAATACAGAGAGAAGATTACCTATGTTTTACTCTCAGGCATTGTCTGCATTAACCCCTGTAAATTCTTGCTGCCTTCAAGTTAATGCATTCGTTTTAGCCTCAGAGAATGAGTCCACAAGTCAGACAGCAGAGGTTGCATTGAGGGATTCCCATAACCGTACGGAGTCCTTAGATATTCTTTGCTATAAATCCCCTGCTTCAGCTCAAGTTTCCGCAGTTTCGTCTCCGGAGACTTCGGCTAAAGTTCTGGTTCCTGATAAATGTATTCAGGAGTCAGGTTTTTCCCTAAGCTTGGTCGCAGAGTTCCTTCTCCCGGGTATTTCACTGAACCAGCCTGTCGCCCACATAGCGGTGATCCCTGCTTCAGCGCATAGTTTCCACATTATGGAGTCTGCAGTAATTTCTGGTTTCCCAGACATTCCTTACCAAATACCTACTTCAGAGACCAGTACAGTTATGATTAACCCCCGTGTACTGTCTGAGTTCTCCTCCTCTTTAAGCTTAGGGTTAAAAGCATACAGTAGTCTGTATGTCCCTCCTGGGGTTCATATTGTGTTCCCAGGAATGTTTGCTGACGCACGTTTTTCTCCCAAAAGTGACGCTTTTTCATATAGATTAGTTAAAAGCTTGCACACTGTTTCCCTTTTCGCTGAATTGTGTCTTACTAGTTTTGAGACTCTGAGAGGTAATGATTCTCCTTCTGATTCTGAAGCTCTTCTTACAATGAGTATCCTGTCTGGGGGTTCCCCTGATTTCTCTATCCAGGCTAATTCTCCAGGGATCAGCATATCTGTGGTCACTCCCTTAGTACTGTCTGAGGTCACCATGCATATATTACAAGTCCTGGGGTTTAAATCTGAGTTTTTTAGCTGTCCTGCCTTTGCTGAAACCCAGTCCCTCAGCACTGTGTCTAAATATGTCCCAGCAAACATGGGGTTACTCTGGGAAGAAATTAAAGCTCCTGTCTTAAAGGGTATTTTTTCTCACATGTCCAGCAAATCTAGAACCTCAGTAATTGTTTCTAAGTCACTTATCAATACATCTGATTTTTTCTTTAATCAAACCCAGACACCCTCACTATCGGTTAGGAGTCCTGTGATCAGAGATTTTGCGCTAGAAAACACAATTATTCATGTTTTTGTCAGGTTAGGTACCCCTGTGGTTAGGGCCATTGCAGTTTCAGAGAGGACTCCTTGTACTCCTAAGGTGCCTGTCATTAAGAGTTTTCATAGTTCATACTTGCTGCTTGTTGATTCTCAGGTCCCTGTCACTAAGGTACAGACTTCAGCTTCTGATGTTAGCTTCCCTCCCACCACTACCCTGTCTCTGCCTTTTTCTCAAGCTTCTGATTTGAAAATCCCAAGGACTATTCCTGATTCACTGACAATACTATCTCCCAAGGAAGATTTCCCAGTATTGGAGAGCTCTACTGTTGTTTGCTTCTCTGCCCCTGCTAAACCATGGTTTTGTCCCTCGGAAATTTCGGTTGCCCCTATTATTTCCTCTCAATTGGAAATACTCTGTACGTATCCCAAGATTTCGGTTCCTATGCCTGGTTTACTGCTTGCCTTGTCACCTTCCATACCAATACCGGGAGATGATTCCAACCAGCCTATACCCTTACTAACCGTTACCTGGGAGCCTTCTAGAGGAAAGATCCCTCGCAAATTCCAACATGCAGTGATCAGCCAAGACTTTTTCTGTTACAAAGTTCCTCCTGGTGTATTCGATCTACTATCAGGGCCGCTGATCCTAGATTCAGGTTCCTTTATTAAAGACTGGGCTTTCAGTGGGGGTTCTTCTGCCGTTTCTGCTCTGGAACTCTCTGGTTCTTCTCAGGCCTGGATTTCCAAGACATTTTGCGAGGCGAGCCATGTACCAAAGATGTTTCTTCCATCAATCTCATATCCTAGAACTGTACTCACCAAAGAACTGCTCGTTTACGGATGCCCTTTCCACCTAAAGAACTTTAGGAACAACTCGATGTCCCCAAGACCCATGGATGGTCCTGTCTGGTCGCAGTTCTCACCGGGGGGTGGGGGTACACTAAGGACTAACCACGAGTCTCTGGACCACGACTCTACCCCCAATTCTAGACGGTTCAGCAACAATTCACGGTCCCCCAACTCTATGAGTGCTCATGTTCGCCCGGAGGTCTCGCGTGAAGGGGGGGGTACTGTAAGGAATCCGCTCCGCGGTTTACTGGTTGCCTTACCTTGCAGACCGGTGCAGTTCTGGAATAGCTCTCCTGATGTTTGCTGCAGCCTGGATTCACTCACCAAAGATATACACACTCCCTCTGGTATCTACTGCAGCTGTGCAGCCTATCACTGCAACCTAGACTGGCATTCACTCATTGGAGCAGTACCTTCACACCCCCGCCGGGGATTGGCCCGCTGGCCTTTAAGTATTGCTTTCCCACAATGCTCCTCGCCGAGCATAGTCCTAACTGGATGTCACTACTGTTTTGCCACAAGCTCTCGCTTGTTCTCCTATGCTGATACCAGGTTCCACCCTGCGTCCTTCAGCTTCCTTCAAGCCGCTTGTTCTCCTATGCTGATACCAGGTTCCGCCCTGCATTCTTCAGCTTCCTTCAAGCCGCTTGTTCTCCTATGCTGATACGGAGGTTCCGCCCTGCGTCCTTCAGCTTCCTTCAAGCTCCCGCTTGTTCTCCTGTGCTGAAGCGGAGATTCGGTCCTGCGTCCTTCAGCTTCCTGTTCTCCTGTGCTGAAGCAGAGGTTTCGTCCCTGCGTCCTTCAGCCTCCTGGTTTCCTGCACTGAAGCGGAGGTTTCCCTGTGTATCTACAGCTTCCTGGTTCCTGGGGCCTACTCTTTCTACTCTTAAGGCCTCGTCTAATTAAACTTGCTTTAGGGGCTGCGAGGGGAGGAAGGGAGCGAGAAAGGGGGTGGGGGAGGGGGGGCGGCGGGGAGAGGGGGGAGGAGGGAGGGGGAGGGGGGGCGGGGGGGAGAGGAGGCGAGGGGGAGGAGTAGAGGAGGGGAGGGGGGGAGTTCGGGGTGGGGAGGGGGGTGTAGAGGGGGGGGTTCGGGGTGGGGGGGGAGGGTAGGGGCCTCGTCTAGTTAAACTTGCAGTTGGGGCTGCGAGGGGAAGCATTTCTGAGATTGGTGCATTGAGTTGTAACAGCTGTACCAACCCGGTCTTTCGGCGATCGTCTGCTGGGTGTCCGCCCAGGCTTGTGCTGTCCGGGTTCTCACGTGGGGGGGGGGGGCAGGGATCCAGGTAGCACGGGCAGGGGTAGGCAAGTCGGCAGAGCCCCCCGCGGTCGAGGGGGGGAGAGTGCTGGGGAAACTGGAACCGGGAACCAGGCGGGGGCGGAAAAGGGGCCTCCAGGGGGTAGCCGTTGGGAAGAGCCTGGTGGTCCTCGCGGGCAGCCGTCGTCCTGCTCTGGTGATGCAGTCGTCGCAGGCGGAAGCCTGTCGCGCCTCCTGATGACGTCAGCCGGGGCTCGTCTGGGGCGGCGGGGAGCGTCTTGATGGTATGAGTCCTCCCCCGGCGCCATTTTGTGGAGGTAGCCGAGCAGCCGCGGGGCGAAGAAGATCCACGTGGAGAGGAATGGACTCACCCGCCGCCATCTTGAGGGGTCCTGGGGGATCCTTGGAGTTAGAGGCGGCGTTCGACTGGACGGGAGCCGTGTTCCGCTGTGGGGCGCCGGAGTCAGCTATTCGGGGTCCCGCTGCCGCTGTGGTTTCAGTGAGGTGGACCTGTGCCTGGATGCGGTCTCCGGCGATCTCTGGACCGAGGTGTGGCCACGTGGGAAGGTAGGGGTGCTCCCGGCGCCATTTTGAGGAGTATATATTTTCTTTTTGATATTGTCTTTCCTCCCGCCTCAGCGGGCCGCTTCGCGGGTGTGAAGAAGCTACCCACTCCCTGGATCGGGGGATTTTTCCCCTTAGTTGTCATCCTGGCGGGTTTGGGGACTTATTAGTGGCTTTTGAAAAGTTTTTGGTCGGGGTAAAACTCCTGAAAATTAAGGTTTAGTCGGAAGGGTCTCTGGAGCTCTTCCTTCACCCGACCGTCCTGTGTGACGTCATCGACACGCCCCCTGTAATACCATTCCTTTTAATGTAGTTATTTTATACAATTGAAAAGAATCATAATGTGTCTAAAAACATTAAAGGCTTTATTCTCTAAAGTACAATAGCATTGATCCGGTGCTACCTCTTGGGAGCCCCATTAAAGTTAATGGACTTTCCTTGCAGTAGCACAAAATCAGGACTATCACTTTCTAGAATAAGGACCAAATACACCTATTTCATATTGTATTGTATGTCTTTATTTATATAGCACCAAATGTGTACTCAGCACTTCACAAATAATACAGTACAGGGAATTACTCTAAGAGGTATGATGGGAAACTTACAGAGACAGCAGGTGAGGGAATAAGTGCTGTAGATATCAGTGTTTGGTCACAATGGGTGGTAGGAGTGACTTTGGGTGTGGGACAATAGCCAGAGGCTATTGGGATGCTTGATTTTTGGGGCACGTTTTACAGTTGGTCAGGATTAAATCAGAAGGGCAACACCATTTGCATGAGAGGAGATGGCAGGGAGGTGTGGGTGAGAGCAGGTGGGTTTATGTCTGGATTCAGGATTAGGAGAGATATCCACAACAGCAGGAAGGAGTAGAAAGAGGGTGTGAATAGAGAATTTGTGGGGGTGCTTTGGGAAAGAGGTGTATAAATAATTGTTCAGTGTATGGGCACAGACAGTTGGAGGGGAGGAGAAATTAAGAAATGTGGATAGCAGAGGAGTGAGGAAGTTGAAGATAACAGAAACATTTACAAAGGAGTGAGGTGACATTAAACAGAAAAAGCAATAGTGAGGGCATAGTGAGATGCAGGAGGAGAGACTAAACCATGTATTGGAGGATAGGAAGAGTACAAATTATCATAGCATTTAGAAAATCATGTTCTCACAGTTACTGTACAAGGTTGTAGTTGTTTTTTTAAGTGCAGATTCCAGATCTTCTTGTAGTATTCAACTCCAGTTTTAACTCCACAGACACTTTATGTGAAAAAATTGGGGTGACACAGCCAAGATAGGCTCACTGAAATACTCTAACACTCAGTCACTGAACTAACAATTAAGGGTAGTGGTCTGCCTATTCAGCTCATACCAGGTAGATGTTAAATAAAGATCAATAGCAGATGTACTTCATTTGATAGGAGGGTTCCAATCAAACAAAAATACGTGTGTGAGGAAATGAAATAAAAAATTAGTCCATAGTTTTCAGTATGCATCCAGGTTTAAGGATATTAAAAGATGTAGAGAGCATCCACAGATGATAACTCCAGTATTAACTCCACAGACACTGTATGTGACACTGCTATATCATATGCTATAAAGATGTGTTACCTTGATAGAGAAACATTTGTCCATTTAAATGAATGAAGCTAAGCTCAAAGCACATTGAATAGGGGCCTAGAAAGATATGATAATGTAATGCCCATAATGTAAATCTTACATTTACTTACAGTAAGTAACTAAGAATGGATTAGTTGTGCAACAAAACTATATTTATTGTATTTATCTGATTAGTTATTATTGTGTGACATTGCATTACTGAAATAAAACATGAATGCCTTTTATAGATAGTACAATGCATTAAGCATTATATGTCATACCTCAGAGACCGCTGGATTCAATCATCTGTTTGCGTCCTGCCTACTCGCGTTTTTTTACTTTATTTTTTCAATTCACCTTGAACCAGAACGTGTGGAGGGGTCTCCTAGAGCTAGTCCATATTCCCCTGGCATCTTCAATCTAGAGTCATGTGCTGGATCCCATGATCCTGGAGCCAAAGTGCTGTGCATATTTTGGCATTTAAATAATTAATGTAAATAACTAGCAGTGCTTATGGATTGTCACTGTTAGGCACAGTAAATAGTCTTACTTTACAATTACCAGGCATAAACACAGAGGCTAATATATGTTAGGTAATTTATGAGATAACAGTAAGTATCACGCACACAAACAGTAATAACTCCACAAAACAGGGACTTATTTGGGACCGCTAGCTTGCTAGGTACAGGGCACAGCCGAAGTTAGCGTAGCCTGGATGCCACAACAGAAAGTCCTTGTAGAATCCAAGTTCCCCAGTAACAAGAGGATATCGCTCCGAGTCAGTAGAGTCCACTTACAGGTTGGTCTCTAGCCACTGAGACCAGCCTGGAACTTCTGTGGATCTCAGAACCGGGTGCAGACCAATCAGCGGTGTTCCTTTAACCACTGATCCAATCCGGAGCTAAGGGGAAAGAAACAATTCAGAGAGCGGGTGGAGCCAGTGCCAAAGGATGGCCCTGAGGGGACAGAACTGACCAATGGAAACCAAGCAAACGGTACCTGAATGCCAATCCCTGACATCAATCCCGGGCACTCAGGAGGGTTGGACGCCATGCTGCTGGGGAGAGAATACTGTTCTGGCCTTGATGTGTGTTGTCTCCCAGCAGGCGGGTGTGTCCCCTAGCTCCCCATTGTCCCTAGATATAGCACTTGTCAGCCTGACTCTTTGTATGCCTGATACTCAGCCCATGTCACTGGCCCAGGCACACAATGAGTCACACAGCTAAACCCAAAACACTGGTATAAAATTTGAGTTACATATTACTAGGGTTGAGGCACTCTCCAACCTCAGGATGGCAAGTTTTAACCCTTTACACTGGGTTGCCATCTTAACATGCAGAGGCAGCATGCAGTCATAACCATTATTCTAAGTGCAATGCTACCCTGTATTCACATACATTTTCTAATAAATCAAGTTAATTGTACTATGAAACATAGCTAATATTCATGAATATCTTATTTTTTAAAAGATGATCCATAAATAGAGCACACAAATTAATCTTGACCAGCTGTCGATCACTTACCCACCTCCTTAGATGCTTCCGCTGCAAATCCCTAAACTGGTAATGTAAAAAAAAAAAAATAAGATTACAAAATAAACTTGATGGGCAAATCCAATTCAAAATGTTTTTAATAACAAAATGCTTATGTACAAAAAATTGCTAATCTAAAGTGTTTGATTTTTATACAACATAATGCAATGTGAACCACAATATACATCTCTTCATTCAACGGGGAGTATTGTCTTCCTACTGCAGGCAAAAGTATTTATTTTTTTGTCATGCAGGATAATTAAAGCTGACAGGCACCATCATAAGAGGATTCAATTGCTGAAGCATTAGCAGAAACATTACAGAAAATCTAAAAGTGATGTGTATTTAGTTGTGAGATATGCAATTTTTTAGACGTTGCTGCTTTCAGTAACATGTGGTAGTGTACTTTTGGGATTTTCCAGACTGCCCAGAAATGGTTACAAATAATCAACCATAACTGGCACATGTAGGATTTAGTAGTGGTTCTCAGGCATCCCATAATTTAAAGATTATATGTACCATTACAATTTATCCACCTGCTAGAAGGCATTAAGACATGAAAACCATATCTGGGCAGATGACAAAAAAGTATTCCTTACCATAATTTTATTTTCCCGGAAATAAGTTCATGGCGGCAATACTGTATATTTGCATTGCTCCACCCATAAGTCTTGAGAAGAACAGAAAAAAAGCTTCTACAGGTGTGCTATAAAAGGCTCCTCCTCACCTGTAGTCAGTCTTAGGATTTCCCTAAGCTAAACTTCCCTTGCTCTCTCCTATTATTGGGGAAGGGAAATACTCGCCATAAACTTATTCCAGGAAAATAATATTACGGTAAGGAATAAATTTTTTTATTTTCCCATTCAATGTTAATGGCGGTGATACGTATGGGACATATCAAGGAGTCAAGTTGAGGTTAGGAAAGTTAGCATGACACTATAACGAGTGCTCACCGCAAACAAGACGGAACCGCAAGGCTGAGGTGGGGATGTTGGTAACCACCGACCTACAACTGGGCAGCCACGTCCGGAGGGCAGAGTGGTAGTCGTGTATATGGGTCAGGGTAGGAGAAGTCAGAATGGTTGAGGTACTTGCCGTGGTCTAGGATAGGAGAGATCGGATAGTCGTTATGCGGTGCCGGGGTCCAGGGGTATAGAAGGTAGAAGTTCAAATGTACGCCGAGGTCAAGAGTCAGAGTGGAGGAGTCAAATGTACGCCGAGGTCAAGAGTCAGACTGGAATACAAGCCGAGGTCAAAACAGGAACAGGATAAGCAAGACAAGACAGCAACAGGGCAGTAGGGTGTTTGAGGCAAACACTAGTACACAAACAGGTTTATGCTCAGCCACTTTGTAGTAGGACTGACTGAGCATTTAAAGGACAGGCAGCCAATGGTAGGGCAGCACACAGCTGCAGGGTAATGAACATGAACTGCCCCTAGACATATTCAGTGCACCGGTAAACAGGGGCGGGGAGAAGTGCAGGTGTGGAATAATTGCTGATGCAATTAACCACTCGTGTGCCCAAGGTAGCGGCGCCTGCGCGTAGCTTGCGTGCTGTGCACCTCACCCGTGATGTCACGAGGGTGAACCCTGAGCAAGGTCCGTGCGTTGTCCCACAGCTTGGTAGTGCGGCGTGTGTCACCCGTCCCATCATGGGGGCGGGATCGACGGACAATCCTCACAGACACTCAGAATATATAAGGGCCAAAAAAACCCCACAGATGCCCAGATTTTTTTTATGACAGTTTATTGTATCACAGCTTGTAACACTCTGCGTCCAAAGCGTGTCAGCTGAGGATTGGACGTCAAGTCTATAATACTTTATAAATGTGTGAAGCGATCACCATACTGCTGCTTTACACAATTCTTTGGGCAATGTTTGTGCTCTGAGAGCCCATAATGTCGCTATTGCTTTAGTTGAGTTAGCCTTTAATACTTTATGCGTCATGATACAGGTGGTGATCCAATGAGCAATGGTAGCCTTCAATGCTGCCTGCCACTTTCTGGGACCCTGTGGAAGTAGAAATAGTATATCTGACTTCATGAAGTCCTTCACCCTCTCTAGATAGTGCTTCACTGTCCCGCTTGTGCTCGCCACAAACCAAGACCGGACCGCAGGGCTGAGGTGGGGATGTGAATACACCGACCTTAGGCCACAAAGCCGGTTCTGGATTGCGCAGTTCGTAGTCGTACATAGCAGGGTGAGGGTTGGAGAGGCCAGGGTAATCCTTTGACACGCCAGGGTCTGGGTTGGAAACAGTAGAAACATCGTAATTCAAGCCGGGGTTCGGCAACGGGAAATCAGGTGCGCTCCGCTTCAGCGTAGGAGCAGCAGCAGCGTGGGAGTGGCCTCTGCACGAGGAGCGGGAACGGCCCATGGCACCGGTCACAGCAAAGGAAGTAGGAGACCGGAACAGGCACACCGCCGGGCAGCGCTGGCAAACCAGCGCTTCAGCACAGGAGTCCAAAAGAGGCCTCTGCGAGGGGAGAGAGCAGCAGACCTAGGACTCAGTAGGCAGACCTCTGCTAAGGGACAAGGCAGCAGGTCACAGGAACCAGGAACTGAGATCAGGAACCAGATCTAGGAACAGGAATACAGGAACAGGATGGACAAACAGGTAGCTTGTGGCAAACACAGTAACATCCTAAGAGATAGGACTATGCTCGGCACTGAGGCAATGTAAGAGAGCAGTATAAGAAGGCCAGCTGGCCAATCCCAGGAGAGAGGTGTGAGGGCATTCCTCCAATGAGAGAGCACCGAGGCAGGACTGCAGTAATTGCCAGCACAGGTGGATGTGAGGGGAGGTTGTCTGGAAGCAGCACAGTTCTGTAAGGAAAAAGGGTTTCCACCAAACCCAGGAACGGATTCCTTACATTCACACATTTCTTTACATTCAGCTTGTGCAGCTGTTGCTCCTTTGAATTTTTTGGTTGAGGAGCCAAGGATGGCAGGACACTTTTGATTTAGATTAAATGTAGATACTACCTTAGGTAGGACATGGGCGACGAGCCCCTGAATAATTTTGTCCTGTATAATTAGGAACAGCATTTTATAGGATAATGCCTGCAACTCTCCCACTGTTTTCGTCGATGTGATGGCGAGGAGGCATAATCTCTTTTATGTTATGATTGTTAGTGACAGGATCTCCAATGGTTCAAATAGAGGTTACCCCATTGCCTGTAGAACCAGCGACAGATCCCATGTAGGTATTACATTCCCAAATTTGAGTCTTTTTGCTGCTTGTAAATATCTGACAATGAGCCTCTCACTGGCCACATCTCTTTACAATAGTGCTGTTAAAGTGAACACCTGGACTTTGAGGGAGCTGAGGCTTAGGCCGCTATTATAGTGGCCATGTGCATGTACAAATGTGTGTTCCTCAATGAGGTCGCCCATAGTGCGCGAAAGCGAGCGCTGCAGAGCGACCGCGCGGGCAATTTTTGAAAATACAAATCAATTTGTTTTTTTTCCGTGCAACAGCAGCGTCACGGCCGCGTCACGTGAGCGGTTAAGCCAATGAGGGTGAACCTGCCTGATGATGCGTCCGCCAAGCCTATCGATCGCCTCCAGCCTCAGTGCACGTTTCGCCCATGTGTTGTCACTCGCTAGGTTGCGCGTACGCCGCAACTACGTATAATCGCGGCCTTTGTCCTTTCTCAAAACCTGTCTGAAGTAATTCAACTAGTACAGCTGGACGATTAATGCATTTCTGCGCTTTTTCCTCGCCCCAACGCAGGAATCTCAACCAGATCCGGTAATATACTTTGGATGTTGACTCCTTTCTGGCATAATCAGTGTCTCAATGGCCTTCTCTGCCCTTTTGCTTTAGCAACTGCTGCTTAATCGCCAGGCTGCTAGTGACGGTCTCTGTGGATTTTGGTTCTTTAGTGTCCCTTGTTCCAGCAGGTCATTTACGTGTGGTAGTTCCCATGTGTTGCCATGTGTACTGCCCGAGCATACCATGCTCGTCTTGGCCAGTTGAGTAAGGACAATCACCTCTGCCTTGTCTCTTTCTATTTTTCTAAACACTACAGTGAAACTGGTGGGAAGACATATGCCAAGTTGAAGTCCCACAGGAAACTCAGGCCATCCATCTGGAAGGCTAGAGGGTGATTTATCCTGGAACTGAACAGCGTTACCTTCCTGTTGGAGAGGGAGGCCATCAGATCTAACTCTGGTTGACCCAAGCGTTGTTTAATCTGTTGAAAAATTATCCCGTTCAAAACACCATTCTCCTGGATGTATTTGCTGTCGACTCAGGAAATTGGCGGTCAAGTTCTCCTGTCACAAACTTCGACCCAATTCATAATGGCTGTCGTTACTTGCATTAATTTTCTTCTTGTTCTGACTTGTCTATGTATATATTTTACTCCTGTACGGCTGACTGATTTTATTAAGACTTATGAACCCTGCCCATACTTTTGAAATGCCTTTGAAATGCCCTTAAGGCTTCCTCTATTGTCCTTAGTTCCAGTTACTTGGTGTGGTATGTTTTTTATTGGGCTGACCAATTCCCTTGTGCTGTTGCCTAGGTGAGTGCCCCAGCCTGACATACTTGCATCTGTTGTAATAACCAGAGGAGCAGTGAATGATAGTGAAACCCATGTTTCCTGATATCTAGGAAGTTGTGCTGTAAGGGTATTATATGGAATTTCACCCATTTTTCACCTTTGCAGGTGGCAGTCATCTTCCTCAATAGGCACAAACAATCTCTGGCTGTTACATTTTTTTGTTTTTCTAAACTGTTTTACTCTGTCTGTGAGATCTTTTAGTTTTTCCTGTGGTAGCCTAACTACCAATTCTTTTGTTTGAAAAAACACCCAAAGGAATCTTTTTCACTGTATTGGTATTAGTTGGCTCTTCTCCAAATTTATAATCCAGCTGTGAGTTTCTAACAGTGGTAAAATAAGGGCGATGATCCCTGAGCCGGTGCTCTTGATATGGAGCAAGTAAAATAGTTTCAATATAACAGTCCGTCAATATGAATATAATACATCAATCCAGGAGGTTGCAGCAATCCAATATATAAATGATAACACTGTATGTAAGCCATTTGTAAATTTGTGGACTAGTAATACAGGTAGTGGGGGAGTAGGGGTAAACGGGGGAAGGGAGAATCAGCCCAGAGAAACCTACAACATATGCTGCATGGAGCCGCTCCACCCTGCCCCACAGCTCACAAATCTCCTGCTGTCACACCCGGCACACAGTTGGATAAAGAGAATGACTCACGGCTCCTGAGTTCCTTATCCATCTGGAGATTGAAAAAAACCCTATCCTGGTGGCGGCGTGCTCCAGCCCGAAGGTAAGTGCAGAGAGGAAAAAGATTAAGACACGCACTGTCATCCGGTATAAAGTAGCTGGACAAAAATCCATGTAAAAATATTTCTTAATTAATACAAAAAGGTCCACATCACTCCAAAAATAGCTCAAACGGGTTTCATACCAGATGGTATTTCATTTGATGAACTTAACCTTTTTTCTTCTCTAGCACTGGTAAGACTGCTTCGATAGGTCTCTGAAGTTGATCTTTGTCTCTTATAAGCAGATAATCCTCTATCCTGTTTTCTTGCTTCTACCAAAAGGGCATAAGTACATTCGGTAAAATCTTGGAGGACGTAGAAAGTCCAAAAGGCAGGACTGTGTATTGTAAATTATCTTTTCCTACAGAGAATCTCAGGAATCGTTGATGCTTTCTTGCCACAAGAATGTGTAGACATGCATATTTGAGCTCTATAGAGGCAAACCAGTCATCCAGCAGAATCGCCTGAATAACTGATCTTAAGGACTGAATCTTGAATCTTGTCACTTTTAGAAATGTGTTGACCTTTCTTAGTAACCACGACGGCTCTGTATGCTCTAGGGGTCTTTATCAGAAAAATTGTTGAGTACACACTTTTTCTTCTTTCACCAGGTGGAACTTTTACAATAACCTTGTTTTGTTGTAAATTCTTCAATGCTTACTTTAATGCTTTTCTGGCTTCTCTAAACTCCAGGTGGTATCCTGTGGCAAGAAGTTGAAAGACCCACCTGTCCTTTATCATCAGAGCCCATACAGTCCTGACTCCCGTCAGTGTTCCTCTTACTGCTTATAGTTGGGCTCACCTTATTTCAGAAGACCCTTCCTCTTGACGCCCCTTTACTCCTGGAAACCAGAAAAAGATTATTCTGATATTTACAAGTAGATTGTCTTGAGACCGGTCTTCCTGGCCGATACGATTTGGCTTCTCTATAATTCAAATGATCAAGCTGGTATCCTGAGTAATACGGACATCTGAATCTCTTCTCCTGTGGAAGGAAATAACTTTACCCTCCTTATACCTTTGAAATAATTGACTAATTTTTTAACAATCAAAAATTCTCCTTCAAAAGGGAATATGCATAAGTTATTTTATGAGGCTGCATCTACAGTATCAGCCATGACCTCAACCATAGGGCTGTCCTTGCGGCTACTGAAAGAGCCATGAATCGATGTAAGATAAACCGAGTCGACTAATACCTCTGCGATATAATCTGTGGCTAATTTAATTTTTTACAGTGCTTTTAGGACGAATACTCTCTTCATCCCCTTTTGCAGCACAGCTTCAATATTTGTGACCCAGACTCGCATAGCTCTGGATACAGAAGCCATGGCCACCGCTGGCTTATAGGCTACTCCTGCAGTTACAAATGTGTTCCTTAGGACATTCTCTAACCTTCTGTCTATTACATCCTTAAATGAAATGGCATCATCTACCGGAAGAATCATTCTCCTCGCTATCCTGGTAAATTACTGCATCCTCCTTTTGACCCCTTAGTTTCCCATGTTTTCGTAGGTTCCTCTGCAAAGGGGTACATTTTATAATATTTTCTGGACAAAACAATTTTTCTCTGTCTGTCTCTAGTCGGATTCAGCAGGAAGATAGGTGAAGATGTGTTGCACTGCCTCAATTTCCAACTCCCAATGAGACCGGAAAAAATACAAAGTGAGCACTCAGCTGAACAACAGGTCAGGTTTATTGCAGGGTGGTGCAGCAAGGGGACAGCAAAGCCACACGAACGCACCTACGTGTTTCGTGCACGGGGCACTTTATCAAGGTGACAAACAAGTGTAAAACTGCGTGATTTATACTCACATGTACTGTGCCTCGCGCTGCCGGGTGTGACGTCATCGTCCCGCATCGCAACGGGTCACGGTGACGCGGCGTACACAGCCATTGGCTCGGCCAGTCAGGTGGTATGGTAATGCTATCTGACTGTCTTTTTTTCTCTTTTTTTTTTCTTCTCTTCTCTTCTTCTCTTCCTCTTCATTACCATACCACCTGACTTGCCGAGCCAATGGCTGTGTACGCCGCGTCACCGCGACGCGGGACGATGACGTCACACCCGGCAGCGCGAGGCACAGTACAGGTGAGTATAAATCACGCAGTTTTACACTTGTTTGTCACCTTGATAAAGTGCCCCGTGCACGAAACGCGTAGGTGCGTTCGTGTGGCTTTGCTGTCTCCTTGCTGCACCACCCTGCAATAAACCTGACCTGTTGTTCAGCTGAGTGCTCACTTTGTATTTTTTCCGGTCTCATTGGGAGTTGGAAATTGAGGCAGTGCAACACATCTTCACCTATCTTCCTGCTGGCTATCTACCTGGATGAACTGCACGCCCTGGATATCTGGAAGTCCTGCAAGCACTAAGGTAAAGGGCCAGAGTGCCCCTACATATATGCATATGTTTACCAGTGCCTCTGTTCATTTTATATTGGTTACTAGGGGGGGCTGTTATGGTGTTTCAACTGTGGTGGTCATGTGGACCCCACTAGACTCCTAGCCCGCACCTGATAATTGCCATATCATTCATGGACTTTCCATTACTATCCAGTATCATTTACATATGTTATTGAGGAACTTTGACCAATTTGGATGCATCACTTTTTTCCTGTTTTTTGTTTCTAGTCGGATTCAATCTTATCCTTAAGTACATTATGGAGAGGGAACACTCTTATTTTCTTTTGTGTCTCTCTGAAGAGTCTCTCTCTTTGTAAATCCTCTCCTGGATCTTCTATTTCCAATGCTTCTCATACAGTTTTAATTAGTGGTAATACTAGCTCTGTATCAAACAGAGTGTCCTCCTCCTGGAATTCTTCCTGATCAGAGGAGGTTAGGCATTCTCCTTCACACAATTTCTGGATATCTGACTCAGAAGAGGACCCTCTTCTGTCCAGACTTGTCTGTGACCTTGACCTCTTCGACGGTCCCTTACTTTATTGTGACACTTCTGTTTTCATAGTCTGCATCACTTTGTCCATCCATTCATTTGATCCGGAGCCTTGACTGCTGCAGCTTCAAAGCTGTCTTAACATAATTTCTTCCCATCTAAAGCTGGCTTGTCACATGCTGCACATCTCTCTTGTTTCTTAATACTTTTTTCTTGTGATGTAAAGCCTCCACAGCCAACTTTAAAATTCCCTCCTCAGTTAGTTCAACAGAGGTACTGTATACTGTACATAAAACAAACAAATGTTTAAGTTCCACAAATCTTCTGGTTTCTCTTTGAATAAAACATGGAGTATTACTCACCCAGAAAGTTTTGAGAATTACCCCTTGATTGTATTGCTCTCCATAGCTCCATAGCTTGCAGAGCACACTCCTCACCTTCAGACCTCTATTGCCTCAGCTGTGTGGTATACAGTCCCCCACAAGGTTTCCAAAAACTTACTGCCGTACTTCCTGGTTAACCACACTTCCGGCTTCTGTCACGCTTCTGTTTTGGTGCCATCGTGCATGTATGCTCCCATTTCTAGTGCTATGACGTGTGTACACACGCTCCTGGTTCTAGCGCTACAGCATGTGCACAACTCCTTATGGGGTCCATCTTACACTGTGCGACTCTGCAGTTCACTCAGGTTAACCCTGAGGCCTCACATCTTTACTATACTAGTAGTCCTGGGGTGTGTGTCCAAATAAACAACAAACCTATGTGGCAGGATGGCCTCGCGGCAGGGTCAACAAGACGCTAGACACGCTATGAAACTTTAACTGTAGTGGTTTATTAGCCATAAACAAATAAACTCTGGGTGCACTGTCCCTTTAAGAAAACCAAATCATAGAAAATAAACACCTATTCCCTTTAGGGAAAGCTAACTACGCCATAGCTTTCGCCCTCACTAACTGCATGGCCAGCTAAGCTGGTTCCCAAGCCAAAAATACACCCTGGTTTTGCTTATCTTAGTCCTTTTTGGAGCAGACTTCCCTGCTTCAGCAAGGTCTGTCCCCCTTTCTTCCAGGTGAGGAACTCAGCCCCACGTTGAGCCCAGAGAAACTCCTCTGTAGGTCCTCTGTAACAATTTTACCTGCTATTACTATATTAATAATAATTATGCATCTAATCATTTTCAAGAAAAGTCATCCCTGGATTTGGTATAGTTTATCATGCATTTATTCATATAGTAGTCAAAATTCACCAAATACCAGCCAAAATATTTGCAAACAACTAGATATGGTGTCATATTGAGATCATCTATTTTACCTAAGACAGCTCTGAGCAACAGGACCATTATTTTCAACATACTTGGACGGACATGCTACAATACGTGCACTACAACAACAATCATCTTTCCACTTTGTTGTATAATTTACAATAGTTCATTGTTAATGTCCAGGATGCATCAGGCCATCTCTGCATAATGGAGCACTGATGGAGTAATTACACTTAGGTTTCTTTTCTGAATTATTTTTGCGATTCACAATACATGTGAATGGCAAACTCGTGTAACTTTTTTAATCAGACATGTGGAACTGCGATGGGGAAAAAATTTGCCCCAAGTTACGCCAATTTATTTATGGGATTTTGGAAATCACAGCAAATGTGAAACAATAAGCATTTTTTTTAACAATATCATAATATGAAAAAGGTTTATAAACAAATATCATTTTTATTTGGAATGGTGACAAAAAAGACCTAAACCATTTAATTGAATATATTCTAATGATCTTAAGCTATGTTTTACCTGTAATATTAATCCTGATGAGATAGAATTCCTTGATGTCACACCCTTTCATAGCCCTGACAACAAACTACAAACCAGACTTTATAAGAAGAATGTGGACTGCACTGACTAGGGAATCACTGTTGGAACCTAATCCCAAGAAAAATAGAATATGCACAGAAGAACCAGTCTGATTCCTCACCAGCTACAATGAGAGTGCCCCCAGAATTGAGCATATTTATACAAGAAAAATTGGCAAACTGTATTCTAAAGGAGAATGGAATTTTGGCACAAGGTTTATCTGAATTTCCAGTTATTACTGTATACTGTATATAAAATAAATAATGAAGAAGAAAATAAAAACTATTTGCTCCTAGCCAATTGAGGCCTCAACAGAAATCAGCAACTACTGTAACTAACCCTTTATCTTTTTTACCCAATGCTCCATCTGTAGACGGTTTAAAGTGCAACGGTGCACACTGCACCACATGTAAATTCATTGACATTAGAGAGTGACATCTAACACTACAGGGGAGAGTTTCAATATTAAACAGTTCATAAACTGGAATTCCACCCATGTACAGTAGTATATGTTCTGGAATGCTCATTATGACATACAGTCTTAGTAAGTTCAAAACCCATGATATATTTACAGTAATATATATATAATATATATATATATATCTACAGTGTATATTTTATAAATATAGCCCCCTTTCCCCCATGTCTAGGGTGTGGTGCGTTACCTGGTTGGTGCGTTACCTGGTTGGCTTACAGGATGTCTGATCCTCCGCTGCAGGGAGCCTAGGGTATACCTAATGAGTGTGATGACAGCGCGTCCACCTGGGAAAAATCCTCACACAGTGGGATAGTCCCTCCCAAGACAATATAATCAGTAATTACACACCAGGATATGATATAACAGTATTTACTAGACACTTACTATAACAACAGATTATGCAATACAACACATGCAATATATGCACACCCTCGAAAAATCCCACAGTACTTGGGTGCAGGGACACCAGTGTCCCAGTGTCCAGCCCACGATTGTCACTCCCGCCTCAAGTTTTGGGAATAGCGCTACCCCATGGATTGTTGGTTCACTTAGGTGGTATACCTGCCCCGGCATCGCTGAATAACACACAAGCGGTCAGTCTGTTCCACCGACGGTGCCTCTGCGTCAGGTGGACTCCCACTGACCTCTACCCCGCACCATGAGCAGAAGGGTTACATGTTAAGATTTACATTTTTGACAAAGCTGTATATGCGAGCAAGAACTTAAAGCAAGTATGTTTTACTGTCGGGAAAAATATTTCCATGCTAGATATTTATTTCCAGGTATATAAGATGAATGCTTATACAGTAGAACGAGAGAGCACCATATTACCCTCATGGCTTACACAATAATATCACACAATGTAAAAGGGCTCAACAGTCACAGAAAAAGAAAAAGAGCCTTTAGTGACAACAGACGAAAGCAAGCAGTCATTGTCCTGCTACAGGAAACTCATTTTAACTCGGTCTTTCCCAAGATTTATTGAAAAACATTACTCACCTGTGTTTTTAGCTTCTTCTAGCTCCAAAATGAAGGGAGTAGCAATAATCGTCGATCAAGACATCCAGTTTACGCTGGAAAAGAAAATATGCGATCGAAATGGGAGTTACATCATATTGGTAGGATCAATTAAAAACAGCCCAGTTACGCTTGTGAGCCTTTATGCCCCCAAATAACCAAGGGCGAGATGTTTTCGCACAGTTGTGGAATTAGACAAACAGGCTAAGAGAACATTAATAATTGGAGGAGACTTCAACACAGCACTAAATAACACGTTAGATGTATCTAGCACGTAGTTGAACAAACCATGGTCGCTCCGAGAAAAATCAATAGCTACATATCTCAATCTGCTCCTCAAGCAACACGGTCTTCTAGACACATGGCAATGCCAACATCCAGGGGACCAAGGTTACTCTTTTTACTCAAATTGACACAAAACATACTCACAAATTCATTATATATTCATAAATCGCCAGCCTTTTGCACAAATAGACAGTCAAAATCCATCCTTTAACATGGTCAGAGCACAGACCAGTGGAAATCTGCCTGAAGGGGTTTCTTAGACCATCAGTCATACACTCCTGGAGACTAAATAATGCCCTTCTGACTAACCCTGAAATAGTATCACAGATAGCCCAAGATTTACAACTCTTTTTCTTCTCTAACAACACCCCAGAGGTAAGGTGTTTGCCTTTATTCGAGGCACCTTCATCAAAGTAGCATCACAAAGGAAAATACCTGCACAAAATACAAACACTCACAAAGACTTAACTGTAACGGATCAGGGGACTCGCTCTTCCCAGCGTGTCCCCGTCACCTTGGTTCCTCCAGCTAACTCTTCCCGATCTCTGCCCCATTCCCTCACGGCGCGGTCGGCGCGCTCCGGTTCGCGGTCCAAACGCATGCGCGAACCTCTCACTGTGCGTGCGCGTTCCCGGTCCCTGGTCTCCCGTCAGGGGAGTCACGCCCCTCGGCATACCTCCGTCTCCTTACCTGGTTCCTCCGCTCCTTCCCCCTCTCTTATCCTCCAGATGAGCACCTCCTCCGCGATGCTTCCCCCGCGCTCTGGTGCTCGAGCTACGCGCGCACGTGACCGTGTTACAGAGGGCGCGAGCACCCGCTCTACTTACCAATCCTCCCCAGGTACTGTCTCTGCCCCCCGGAGCTTACAGGTCATTACCCTAGATTACCTCCCTGTCTCCTCCCCTACTCTCACACACCTATCCCTGCAAGCTCCCAGACAAACCCCTGCTCCACACCTTCCTGCTATTTGTCCTCCCTCCTTTATAACCCCAGTCTGTCCTCTCTTTCCTTGCTCTGCATAGCTTTCCTGTAGCTCCTGTGTCTATGCCCAGCTCCCTTGTCTATTTCAGCTCTGATTCCTGTCCCTGCCCTTGTTTGGATTCCCTTGGTTTGAACTTGAACTCTGTTTTGGACTTTGACTACCCTGCCTTCTCCTGCCCTTGAACCTTGGCTTTCGGACATCACTATGCTGCTCTCTCCTATCCCTGGACTCTGACTTTTGGACAATACCTTCCGACCTCTGGCGCCCCGGACTCAGCAAGTATAACGTTAACCCTTACTCTCCAGGCCCGGCAACACAACTACCACACTCCGGGCATGCCCTCACTGCTGTGGGTGCGTGTTATACCCTTACCCACCTCAGTACTGGGGACTGTCCAGGTCTGCGGGCATACAGGCGTTACATTATGCAGAGCCCAACAAATGCAGACCCCCCCTGAGGTGGGCCAAGGCGTTACTATGGAACACTGGCAATTCCTAAGCAATCATCTCACTGATGTCACTGAGAAACTTTCTACCCTATCTCTCCAGGAATCTAGTGTGACACCACCTACCCCGGCCCCACTACCTCTTAGTACTCCGGGACCACGTATTCCACCCCCCAACTGGTATGACGGGGACCCCCTCGCTTGTCGAGGATTCCTGAACCAGTGTGAGGCTCAATTTGAAATGTCCCCATCCCACTTCCCTACTGGTCGTTCCAAAGGTGGCCTACGTATATGCCCTAATCACTGGCGACGTCCTCGCTTGGGTTTCTCCCCTCTGGGAACACAGATCAGACCTAACTCAAGATTATCTCAAATTCCGGCATGAGTTCCAACAAGTTTTTGATACACCGGCACGTAGGGAGACTGCTGCGTTCTCTTTATTTCATCTTTCTCAGGCTCATAGGTCAGCTGCAAGATACGCTGTGGAGTTCTGCACCATCGCTGCAGAGACCCAGTGGAACGATGAAGCTCTCGCTGCAGCATACTGGCATGGTTTGTCCGAATTTCTCAAGGATGACCTTGCAGCTCACGCCTGGCCTTCATCTCTCGAGGAACTCATCGCCCTCAATATCCGGATGGAACAGCACATTCAAGAATGACGCCACGAGCGTCACCATTCTCGTTCTCTCTCATCCTTGCCTGTTTCTCTTAGGTATCCTCCACTGCCCTTTCCTGCGTTGGACGCTCCCGAACCGATGCAAAGTGGTAGCCAACAGCTTCGGCCGCTGAGAAAGCTCGATATCGGGAGAAAGGTCTCTGCTATTACTGCGGCTCCCCAGAACACCAACTTTGTCAATGCTGCTTGAAACCGGGAAACGGGAATGCCCAGTAAAGGTAGAGGGGCTTCTACTGGGTACTATTTCTCCTTGCCCCTCTCTCCCTAAGGAACTACTGAAGAAGATATTCCTCCCCATAACCCTTGTGGGTCCTAATCTCCAATTAGAAGTTGAAGCGTTCATCGACTCCGGGTATGGTGGCAACTTTCTCGATCACGCCTTCGCTTGCAACAACCAGATTCCGCTAGTCAAGAAGAAGTCACCCATCGGCCTCGACGGTCGACCGCTTCAACCAGCATTCATTATTTGGGAGTCCATTCCACTTACCTTGACCACCCCGGATGGTCCTTCCGAGGTAATAGTCGTTGATGTTTTCCATTCCCCTACTGTTCAGGTTATACTGGGATTGCCGTGGCTGCAGCTTCCCAACCCGCGTATTGATTGGACAAATGTTTTGCCGATCCAATGGGCTGACTCCCCAGAGAAGACGGTTTCTCCTTCTGTTGCAATGCTTGCTGGCCTCGACACCACCTCATCTTCTCACTCTGCTTTGCCAAAGGTATACCACGAATACTTAGATGTCTTCAATAAAACTCAGGCCGAAGTATTACCTCCTCATCGCCTTTACGACTGTCCCATTGATTTAATTCCTGGAACCATTCTCCCCAAATCTAAATCTTATCCCTTATCTGTGCCCGAGACGGAAGCGATGACTGCATACATCCAGGAGAATCTTAAGAAAGGGTTCATCCGGAATTCTACCTCCCCCGCCGGGGCAGGCTTCTTCGTGAAGAAGAAGGATGGATCTTTAAGACCCTGTATCGACTTTCGTGGGCTAAACAAAATCACGGTAAAAAAACGGTAACCCCTTCCTCTGATTTCAGAACTTTTCGACCGTTTACAAGGAGCCTCCATTTTCTCCAAACTCGATTTAAGAGGAGCCTACAATCTCATTCGTATAAGAGAGGGGGACGAATGGAAAACCGCGTTTAACATGCGTTCGGGACATTACGAGTACTTAGTGATGCCGTTCGGCCTTTGCAAAGCCCCTGCTGTTTTCCAAGAGTTCATGAACGATATCTTCCGGGACATGTTGGGTACGTTCGTCATCGTATATTTGGACGACATCCTCATTTTCTCCAAAAGCTTGTAGGAGCACATTCGCCATTCCAAATTTGTTCTCTCTCGGCTTCGTGCTGATCGCCTCTACGTGAAAATGGAGAAATGTTTGTTCCATCAATCTTCCACAGCCTTCTTGGGCTATATAATTTCTGACAAAGGCTTTACCATGGACCCCGAGAAATTGAAGTCTGTACTCGATTGGCCGTTACCGAACTCTCTCAAGGCCGTGCATCGCTTCCTTGGCTTTGCCAATTACTATCGGAAATTCATCCGTAACTTCTCTACTATTGCTCTACCAATCACTGCTTTCACCAAAAAAGATGCTGATCCGACTGTTTGGTCCTCTGAAGCCATCGAAGCCTTCGACTTTCTCAAAAGAGCCTTTGTGTCCGCCCCTATCCTTCGGCATCTGGATACTTCCCTTCCTTCATTCTCAAAGTGGACGCCTCGGATGTGGGAGCCGGCGCAGTGTTTTCTCAGAGATCCTCCCCACAGGAAAAACTCTATCCATGTGGATTTTTTTCCAGAAAATTTTCTTCAGACGAGAGAAATTATGATGTCGGGAACCGCGAGCTGCTGGCCATCAAATTGGCCCTCCAAGATCCTCACCGATCACAAAAACTTATTGTACATCAAGGGGGCTCGTCGTTTGGGATCCCGTCAAGCTTGTTGGGCTTTGTTCTTTTCTAGGTTCAATTACACAATTTCTTACATTCCGGGCACCAAGAATATCAAGGCCGACGCTCTATCTCGTCAGTTCTCCACCGAGAATGAATCTAACGAATCCTCGGAGTTGATTCTTCCTGCTAAGTGCATTATTGCCGCCAACAATTTTGATATCTTGGACGAAATCAATAAAGCCCAGGCTCATATTCCTAGGAGATTTAAGGTGCCAGAAGGACGGTTGTACGCTGCCCCGCGTTTTCACCACAAAATCCTTCTAAGGGGACATTCGTCTAGAGCTTCTGGTCATCCAGGCTACAAGAGAACTGTATATCTCATCAAACGGACCTTTTGGTGGACTAAAATGCATAAGGACATTTTCGGGTTCACTAGGACTTGTCTGGTCTGTGCCCAGAGCAGATCCGCCCGTCACAAACCTTCTGGTCTCCTCATGCCTCTTCCTATTCCGGAACAACCTTGGAAACATATCTCCATGGACTTTATTGTGGAGCTTCCCAATTCTAAAGGGATGAATACGATCCTTGTGGTAGTAGACAGATTTTCCAAGCATACACACTTTATACCCCTCAAGGGTCTTCCTAATTCAGCTACTTTAGCCGACGTTTTTCCAAGGAAATTTTCAGATTACACAGTGTACCTATTTCCATTGTTTCTGACAGAGGTACTCAATTCATCTCGAAGTTCTGGCGAGCTTTTTCTCAAAGACTTGGCATTT
Organism: Ascaphus truei; assembly: GCF_040206685.1. Lineage (NCBI taxonomy): Eukaryota > Metazoa > Chordata > Amphibia > Anura > Ascaphidae > Ascaphus > Ascaphus truei. Next base: position 232,781,711 of record NC_134484.1, on the reverse strand, counting down.
CCCTTCTATTTTCCTCGGGTTATCACCCACAGACCAACGGTCAGACGGAGAGAATGAATCAGACTCTGGAACAGTATCTCAGATGCTTCGTGTCCGATTCTCAAGACAATTGGGTGGACCTATTACCCTGGGCTGAGTTTGCTACTAACTCATTAAAAAACGAATCCACGCAAGAGTCGCCTTTTTTCATTAACTATGGATTCCACCCCAGCAGTCTTTCCCTCTCCTCCCTCCCCTCTGGTGTTCCCGCAGCAGATTCTCACATATCCAATCTTCAAAATTCCTGGTAAAGGATCATAAAAGCTTTGCAAAATTCCGTTCAAAGACAAAAGACGCAAGTGGATCGGCGACGTCAAGTGGGCCCAGAGTTCAAACCCGGAGACAGTTTGTCTATCCTCCAAGAATATCAAACTCAAGACCCCTTCCCAGAAACTGGCCCCGAGATTCTTAGGTCCTCTCAAAATTCTCGAAAGGATCAACCCGATCGCATACCGACTTGCACTTCCTTCTACCATGAAGATCCCTTCGGTATTCCACGTATCTTTATTGAAACCTGTGATCCACAATGTTCATTTTCCGGACCGTCCTCGGAGGCCTAATCCTGTCGTCATACAAGGACAGCAAGAATTTTAAATTCAACCCTTACTCGATTCTCGTTGGTCCAGGGGCAGACTTTAGTTCCTCGTACACTGGAAGGGATACGGTCCGGAGGAACGCTCCTGGATACCATCTCATCACGTTCATGCCCCAGCACTCCTCAGACAGTTCTGTCGGAAGTTCCCTCATAAACCTTGGGAGGATCGTCCGGAGTCCAATTCTCAAGGGGGGGATACTGTAACGGATCGGGGGACTCGCTCTTCCCAGCGTGTCCCCGTCACCTTGGTTCCTCCGGCTAACCATTCCCTTTCCTTACCTTCCCAATCTCTGCCCCATTCCCTCGCGGCGCGGTCGGCGCACTCCGGTTCGCGGTCCGCACGCATGCGCGATCCTCTCACTGTGCGTGCGCGTTCCCGATCCCTAGTCTCCTGTCAGGCGTGCCTCCGTCTCTTTACCTGGTTCCTCTGCTCCTTCCCCCTCTCTTGCCCTCCAGCCGAGCACCTCCTCTGCAATGCTTCCCCCACGCTCTGGTGCTCGCGCACCGCGCGCACGTGACCGTGTTACAGAGGGCGTGCGCACCCGCTCTACTTACCAACCCTCCCCAGGTACTGGCTCTGCCCCCCAGAGCTTACAGGCCATTACCCTAGATTACCTCCCTGTCTCCTCCCCTACTCTCACACACCTATCCCTGCAAGGTCCCAGACAAACCCCTGCTCCACCCCTTCCTGCTATTTGTCCTCCCTCCTTTATAACCCCAGTCTGTCCTCTCTTTCCTTGCTCTGCATAGCTTTCCTGTAGCTCCTGTATCTATGCCCAGCTCCCTTGTCTATTTCAGCTCTGCCCTTGTTTGGATTCCCTTGGTTTGAACTTGAACTCTGCTTTGGACTTGACTACCCTGCCTTCTCCTGCCCTTGAACCTTGGCTTTCGGACATCACTACACTGCTCTCTCCTATCCCTGGACTCTGGCTTTTGGACAATACTTCCGACCTCTGGCGCCCCGGACTCAGCAAGTATAACATTAACCCTTACTCTCCAGGCCCGACAACGCAACTACCACACTCCGGGCATGCCCTCACTGCTGTGGGTGCGTGTTATACCCTTACCCACCTCAGTACTGGGGACTGGCCAGGTCTGTGGGCATACAGGCGTTACATTAACACCACAAGAGACACAACAAAAAACTCAAACAGGAAATACAAAAGAAAGACAGAACTGAACTTAATACTAATTGAACAAGCTGAAAAAAACATTAAGATGGACTTCCCAAAATTTCGATGAAAACGGTAACAAACCAAACACAATGTTAGCTAGGAAACTTAAAGCAAAGCATGCTAAAAAAAATCAAATTGTGGCCATCAGATTAGATACATGTCTAATTTCTCAACACTCAGAAGAAATCATGAAGACATTTAAAACTTTTATTGCACCCTATATGATGGGAATAAAGTACCCCATAATATAACAGCAAATGATCGGGTGAAATTCCTCAAAGATACTGTAGTAAACTCCCACAAGTAACACCACTAGAAAATTAAATCCTCAACAAACCAATTTCACAAGATGAAGAACAATATATCATTAAGACCCTAAAAGGCTCCACAGCCCTGGGATGGATTTTCGGGAGCCTACTGTAAGAAACTTTGCACATTTTAGCCCCCAAACTAACCAACCTCTTTAATAATCTCTTGAAAGATCAGGACATACCGCAAGAAATGCTATTGGCATCGATCTCACTGATCCATAAAACTGGCAGAGGCCCCTCTGCAAAAATGACAGACCAATCTCCTAGATAAATACAGATATACAAATACTGTCAAAAGTCTTAGCAATAAGACTGACTGGCTTACTCACAAAACTTGTACACCTGGACCACGTACGCTTCATACTTAAAAAAGAAATCATAATATATCTTGGAGTCAAAATCTCCAACTCCTTTGCTTCTTTATACCCATACAGTATATTATCCAAAAACTCAAGAAAGCCTGAAAACTTCGTCCGGATACTCCATTTCATAGCTGTGTAAAATGCATGCCTTAAAAATTACCCTTCTTCCAAAAAATTATCCACTTATTTAGAACGTTACCCATACCAGTTAAATCCAAAGATAAAGAAAGCCTACAGAAAAACATGTACCATTTTATATGGAAGGGAAAGCGAACAAGAATAAGCCAAAGGATGTTGGTCTGTGGAAGAAGGACTGGTTGTCCCGTGTCTGCAGTCATATTATTACACTGCACAGGATGCACAGCTGGCAGCCTGGCATACTATGCACTCTACCATCAGGACGGGTGGAAATAGATAACCACTTCATGAACCAGTTAGATACGGCTATAATTATGTGACTCCCCAAAAAAACAAGAGTACAATTGTCTTAGGTCTTGCCAACAACAGTCGACTCCTTAAAAATCTAGGACAAAGTGGGCCTAAGCAGTGAACTTACAGGGGGCAGTGGACCAATAAAAACTTAACTAGAGCACAAGGCCTCATGACGGGCTACAGAATAAGGTCCTTTGCAAGTTTGCAAAACAAAAAGTGAATCCCTGCGCTTCTCCCTTACGGATAGCAATCAATGGGGAATATATATATATAGTGTATATGTATGGTGTAAATACCTATAAGAAAAAAGGAGACTTTTGATATACATCCTTTGATCAAATAATGCCAAGCCTGCTAACCACGTCAAGGTAAGTCTCAATAGCAGGTCCCTACACTAAATGCATACTAGTGTTGTGAAATAAGCCCAGAATAGGTTAAAATATCAAAGCATATGCTTATATAACTAGTGCAGTTACAAACGGGTATATACCAGAACAGAAACTCACATGTCTGCAAGTGAAGTGAAATAATGGGATCTTGCTTTGGGATTATATACCTAGAAGGGGAGGGGCTGGCCTGCCACAAACTGCTCAATCAACTGTTGCAGGGGATTGGCTAAATATATTAAATTACACCATAGTAGTGTTGCCCTCTAGGAGCGTGCTGCAAAGGATTAAAATCGGCCCAACAAATAATGTAAAACACTTTTTTCCTTTGCAAGTTTAAAAGAATCCTGGAATATACCCAATAACGAATTCCTGAGATTTGCACAAATCAAACATTTTCATTTAAATCAATATTCAAGACGCCCTCTTCAACAAAGCACACCATTTGAGAGAATGTGCAGTTCTAATCCAGTAGAGAACCAGCTCATATCGTCCCTCTACCTCCCATGCCCAAGAGACATTGAAAGACACCACATTAGAAAATGGGAAGAGGGCAAAGGGGAACAACCAGAACTACAAGAATGGGCCGCGATCAGGGGTAACATCTCCAAAATATCCATCGACACCTTAATAAAAGAAAACAGTTACAAGAGGCTATATAGTTGGTATCAGACGCCAGCTAAGGTCAATAAATATAACAAAAAATATTCCCCAATTGCTTATGAGGCTGTGACCAGGTTAGTACAGCTGCAGCTGCCAGTTTTAGACCATTTGCCTTGAGAATTTAGCTCTAAAACCAATCCAATGCTGAGAGAATTCTGCAGCCAGACTAATGGCCCATCGGATTAACACAGCGGGGGTCCCTGCATTTGAATGGGACTCATGCTGTGTGAATCCTATCGGGCTGCGAGTCCCATTCCAACTCAGGGACCCCCACTGTCTTAATCCGATGGGCCATTACATCCTTCCGTGGACAATCTCACAAGTTACTGCGAGATGGTCTCAGATTTCCAAGGCAAGTGGTCTAAAACCGACAACTGCATCTGTACATTATATCGGTGCCCGAGGATTGAAAATCTCTGGAACCAGGTTTTTGGCCTCATAAGTAAGATGCTGGAAATAACAACCCTCTCCCTGGGTAGCTCTCCTTCACAGAAAACCAAACTTATACACACTAGATTAATAAACCATATAGTTTCAACCACTAGATGCGTGGTGGAAGCTATATGGCGTGGTCCAGTCCCAAAGTTAAATAAGGTAATAAAAAAAAATGGCATGTCATGAACCTGGAAAAACTCTTGACGTGGCTCAATGACACAGTTTACCAGACTGTGGAACTCTTGACTTGAAAACGACAAACACTCAATATTCGACTACACATCATTATTTCTGTAACCCGACACACTAAAATGACACAAACCAGAGGCTGTGCCTTTGTGATGTAGGTTGACTTCAGAAAGAATCCTAGATAATTGTACATTATCAATAATGTTATTATTCAGCTGTAAATGTATACATGGGGATTGAATTTAACCCCCTCCCCTAACCACGAAGGATGGTTTGTGAACATTATGTACATTATGTACCCCCCTCTCCCTAATCCCTTTCCCCTCTTATTATTTTGTAACCCCCCCACCCCACCCCCAGTATTTTCTCAATAAAAACTTCAATGGAAAAAGCAAAAACAATATTTGAATACAAAGATGCTGTATAAAAATTACAGCAAATATACGCAATTCTCCCTGCGGCCACCATTTGCACATTCATTCATTCATTCAAGACCCTGAAATATGGGTAAGGGTGGGGAGAGACGGCTGGCAGTATTGAATACATTTGTACGAAGGTAGACAAATTTACCCTTTTTTTTTAATCGAGCAAGACATTAAAGGGAATAGATAATAAAATATTAAAAATGTTACAATATGTACTGATGTTTCATAAACAATTCATTATTTGCTCATGACTAGGTTAGGAATTACACTGAAACAATTCTGTACTTGTATTGTGGGTATGTTATCTAGCTGTTCTTAGTAGTGACTATGTTTAAGAGTCCCTGGAAAAATATATTATAGCCATAATCCTTTGAAGCATAAAACTTTTAAATTAAATGTGTGATTGTGATAGAAAAAAGAAAAATAAATATAATTTGAAAAAAATATATAGATAATCCTCAATATTATGCGTTCATGGTCAGTGGTGACTGTTGGGGATATACAATTGTGCAAAAAGTACCCATTTTTTGCTACTCTAAAAAAGTACAAATAAATAAAAATCAATATGGTTTTGTATGAATAAGTGCTTTCTTATCGTAAATGTATTTTGAAATGGTAATGTACACTGTGCAGCAACTGTCTGCAAACCTTCAAATGACAATAAACTATGGTGTTATGAATATCCAGTTAACCAATCAAAAAGGATTAAAGAAGGAATGATATGTTTTAAAAATGAAAACGGTGTGTGAAACTCAGTATGGCATTTAATTGAGGATTATTGTGACAGAGCAAATGACATCCATCTAGTTTTGTTGTATTGAAGGCAGTCAAAGCAGCACAGCTGAAAGATTAAAATCATTGCTGACACACTGAGGCAACATGTTCCTTTTTATACTGCTCACCTACAGTCTTTGTAAAAATAGAATGATGGGCATATCCAGTAGCCAAATAAGACATTCTATATAATTAAAGCAATGAAGGAGTTATCTGGGATGAAAGCAATACAAACCGGAGTAAAGAAAGTAAGACCAAGTAGGATATGAAGTTTTAGTATTTGCAGGCTAGATGGTCTGAGAAAGGTCCTTATCTGTCATTGGTTATACAGTGGCGTCCGCCTTTAGTCTAAATCGGCTAGATCCGCGATTTTCAGATTATCCCGGATATGTGCGGTTTTGTGTCGTTTTCGCCCGGAGTGAACTGCGTTATTTTCGCGCTCGTGATATTAGCATTTTATTCTCGCTGTCTGCAATACTGCAATGCCGTGTAAAAACTCTGGGGGGCATTTGAGAGCTGTTGTCTTGGAAGTCTAATACCTTCGCGGTTCAACCTACGTCAGTACACAGTCTGTGTGTGCGCGCGCAGTAATTGTAAATTTGCATATTTAAAGTATACATGCATTTGCAGTGCTGTTCTGCAGTGCAGTACAGTACAGTATGTCTCATTTGAAAATTGTTGAAACACATAGGCGTGTACTGTACTGTAACTGTGTCACATTTCGGCATATACAGCGCTCTCCCCTCGCTCGGGATAATTAACTGCACTGCAGGGTATTTCAACTTCTTATCTTCTGTGCAATGCAGTACATCTCTCCCACACCATTCCTTTGAACGTGTGTCTGGTTTCAATCACATTCCTGCTTGACAGCAGGAATTTACTGCGCATGCGCCTGTAACTTCACCCACCACTGCTTGCTAGAGTGTGTGAAAAAAAAAAGTTTATTGTAATTTTTTTATTTTCTCCACAAGCCTGCAAAAACCATCTTACTGTATTACGATATTCAATCTGTGCTGTACAGTAGCTTTTGTCTGCGACCCTGTGCGTTTGACTGCACATGGTTGATTTGTATGCTTTTTACTTACTGTATTTGGGGGTGTATTATTATGATGAACTGCCTTTTCAAATTAAAGTATGTCTTTAGCTTTGAACTCCATGCGCCTGTCTTTAATTTTTGGAATCTTGCCATTGTGTTTTGAATCCGTCCATAGCCGAGCTTGAAAGACTCACTTAGCTACTTACTGTGCATGAGTCACCGAACCCCCCCCCCCTCTCCACAGAGTCATTCATTTTCTGAAGTTAGTCATTGTGTTTTTAATCCGTCCTTAGCCGAGCATCAATCGCCTCACTGCGCCTGCGTGTACTCTAAGCCTCTTCGAGATGGAAGCTAGCTGCTTACTGCACATGAGTCACCCAACCCCACCCCCTCTCTACAGAGTCGTGAATTTTCTGAATCTTTGCCATTGTGTTCTTAATCCGTCCATAGCCGAGCTTCAAAGCCTCACTGCGCCTGCTTGTGATCCTTTTTCAGATGGGAGCTATTTAGCTGCTTAGCTGCTTATACTGCGCATGAGTCACCGAACCCCCCCCCCTCTCCACAGAGTCGTTAATTTTCTGAATCTTGCCATTGTGTTCTTAATCCGTCCATAGCCGAGCTACAGTACAAAGCCTCACTGCGCCTGCGCCTAATTCTCTTTGAGACGGGAGCTTTGAGGCTTTTTTTACGGCAACGTCTTGGAAAATCCCTTCTCGAATTTGATTTGCACAGAGCATCACCTTCATATTATAATAATAATAATAGCATGTTTTTGTATAGCGCTGTTAGTTACAGTATACGTAGCGCTTTGCAGAGACATTTTGTAGGCACAGGTCCCTCCCTGTCCCGTGGAGCTCACAATCTACTGTATGTTTTTGGTGCCTGAGCCATGGGGAGATAAAGTGACTTGCTTTTTATGTACTGTATTTGGGGGTTGTATTTGGGGGTTTATTGATCAAATTATTATGATGAACTGCCTTTTGAAATTACTGTACTCTACTCTACAGTATGTAATTTCTTTTAACTGCAGCACAACTAATCCTTCATCCCTCCCCCACGCACACACAAACTATTTTCGACAGACACCTCCACAGAGTAATTCATTTTCTGAAGTTAGTCATTGTGTTTTTAATCCGTCCCTAGCCGAGCGTCAATCGCCTCACTGCGCCTGCGTGTACTCTAAGCCTCTTTGAGATGGGAGATAGCTGCTTACTGCGCATGAGTCACCCAACCCCCCCCCTCTCCACAGAGTCACTCGACAGACACCTCCACAGAGTAATTCATTTTCTGAAATTAGTCATTGTGTTTTTAATCCGTCCCTAGCCGAGCGTCAATCGCCTCACTGCGCCTGCGTGTACTCTAAGCCTATTTGAGATGGGAGCTAGCTGATTACTACACATGACTCACCCAACCCCCCAAACCCTTTCAGGCTTTGTTTATGGTAATGCTTTTGAAAATCCCTTCTCGAATTTGAAATGTAAATCTGATGTGCACAACATTGTGAGAATTGAGAGTAAAAAAAACCATTAACTGATTCATGTTGTTTTGTCATTCATTCTTATACTGGAATACCAGGAATGTGAATAAATATTTATTTATTTTAATATATTTATTTTATTTCATCAGGAACAAAAAAATACAAATATAAAAAGAATCATGAATAATACATAATGCAATCTTTATTAAGTCCTTCTGGCAGATTGAAATTGGATAAACATTTACAAACCATTTGTAAAACATGGAGAAACATGAATTATGCACATTTATAAGAATATTATTTAATAATATATATACTGTAATGTATAATATATATATATATATATATATATATATATATATATATATATATATATATATATATATATATATATATATATATATATATAAAAAACATAATACTGAGTTAAGTTATGGTGAGTAAAAAAAGTGACAAAAACCCTCCACAGGAAAGCAAATATGCAAATATAGCTGTATGCTCATCTGCATGTCTTAGGCAGGTCTGCAACCCCGCCTTTCCCCATTATCACCCAGCATACAGCACTTCCACTGCAGCAAGGGATTCTGGGAAATGACATGCAAATGAGCACACAGTGTCACTTTTTGCCTCAATAACCATTTTTAACATGGTTCCCTATAGGCTTAAGCTTGCTGCATGGTCACAGCTTTGAGCACAGCCAGGGTTAAGGTGCATACCCAGAAAACCACCCACAGACAGCTGTTTCGACCTTGATGGGTCTCATCAGTGTGGGGTTGATTTTACTGGGAATGCAAGAGAGGCTATGGGATAGGCTAAACCATAATACTGAGTTAAGTTATGGTGAGTAAAAAAAGTGACAAAAACCCTCCACAGGAAAGCAAATATGCAAATATAGCTGTATGCTCATCTGCATGTCTTAGGCAGGTCTGCAACTCCGCCTTTCCCCATTATCACCCAGCATACAGCACTTCCACTGCAGCAAGGGATTCTGGGAAATGACATGCAAATGAGCACACAGTGTCACTTTTTGCCTCAATAACCATTTTTAACATGGTTCCCTATAGACTTTTTTTACTCACCATAACTTAACTCAGTATTGAGTGATACTAACCATTCGCCTTGAGAAAGCCTCGCGAAACGCGCGCGTCGGCTCTTACCTTCACGTGCACGCGCAGATCAGTTACTGTCTCCGCATGATTCACTGAACCGCGAGGTGATGCGGTAGTCTGCCCGTGCCATGTATACAGGGTATTAGTGTCCCGACGGTCGCTTTTAACCTCCCTATAGAGTGAATACAGGGTACATGCTCTGTGCAAATAAAGTACTGACTATTGTGCCTGCAGCAACACTGTAGCTGCGCTGCTGTGTTCGGATCCCTTCACAGCAGCAGTGAGGCTCCACCTTCCTGACAGCGCAACAGCCTAGCCTCCTGCTATATGCCATACTTATGTCTTCCACATCAGTGTCTCATCTATAGTTATTACTTAGGTCTGCCCCACGACCATAAGCCAGGGCACCTACCTCTGACATAGCCACACAGGTTACTGCAAGTTTACACACTCCTGCAGACTGGCCCCCAGAGGGTCACCTGAGGTTACTCTGACACTGATATGGACATTTGAATTCGACTGCAGAGCCCAGCTGTTTGCATCACTGATATACATACTACAATTGTTGTATCTGTTACCAGTTACCACTGGTCACTTTGACTAAGTCTCACCAGGGTCTATTCAGTAATTACTCCTGTTACCTGTAGCCCCCTTATCTACCAGGGCACACCGAGAGTACTCACTCATTACACAGATCCACACCAGGATTTCTGTGTTGTTCTGATACCAGCGCTTTATTAAAACTGTCTGGTATATATATACTAAGTCTGATCCGGAGCCAACATGGCTATTAACTATTAGGATCAACCTACCTCCAGTACGTTGCTCTATCATCCCTATTTTATATATATTGATATTAATAAAGATTATGTTTTAATCCAATCACTATCCTCCAGAGTGTGAACTTGAGTGCTGTTTCGGGTTCCTTCTCTCCATTTTCAATACTATGTTCACAACCCTAGCACCGTTCACAAGCATCTATACTTGTGGCTGACGCAGGGGCTCCCCTAACACACTCTATGAAAATAAAGCAGGCAGAAGCCTGAGTTAAGCAATATAATACTTTGCATGATCCTGTTTATTGTATAATTAACCCTAGAAGACTGTGTCGGGAAGAACCCAGACAGACGTCAGCACTACAAAAGAGGGGCGTTTGTCACAGCAGTTACTGTAGTACTGTCAAACTAGTCTATACTGGAACTACTGTATACTCTGACTACTGTTAAATACTGTGTACTGTAACCTGATGGCTGGTGCTGCTCTCTCTGTAAAGAAAAAACTGTAACTACTGTAAACTCTGACTATTGGGAAAGAAACTTACCTGTATCATACTGTACTTACAATACTACAGCACAGTATTACTTTCCTGATGCTTGCCCATTACGCGCGATGACAATGGGCAACACAGTGGCAATGTGGTCTATATATTTATTGCAACGTTCCACGGTGAGTACATCGTTCCAAAAACTCATTATGCCTTTCAACAGCTCGTCCTTTTTGGAGGGTTTTGCCACTTTCCGGATATGGTCCTTCAGCTGATGCCAGACCATTTCGATCGGATTGAAGTCTGGCAATCTGTCATTGGAAAAAAAGGACAATTAGTTAAAGAGATACAGTACACAGTAAAAACAGTGGGGAAAAAATGAGACACGGTCTACTGCACTTACTCCGTTGGCGTCTTCACCCAGTTGATACCGCGCTCAAGGATATGTGCTGTTGACGCGGTGTGCTTCGGATCGTTGTCCTGGTAGAAGCGGTGACCTTTGGGGAACTCGCGTGTGATATATTGCACATCTCAGCGACAATGTTGTCTTGGAAGAAAGCTTTATTCATTATTCCTATAGCAAGAAAAGAAAAGTTCTAAACAAACTGCACAATAGTACAGTACAGTGCATACAGTAAGGTTACACTAGTAAAGTACAGTGCATAAGGCTACATTATATTTCATATATTTTACCTTCAAAGATGACAATGCATCCTGGTCCACGCCTAGAGATGGCACCCCACACATGCAGCTTCACGGGTGTTTTGACCGCGGCTTCAAAGATATGCGGCCTTTTTTGTGGAATGCAAAGCTTGCAAATCTCTCCAGCGACACAGTAGACTCATCAGTGAAGATGCAATCCTGGAAAGTCTCCCCACTGTCGATCCATGCCTGGGCCTGGACCACTCTTTTGATTTTGTTTGCGTCCCGTATCATGGGGTACGCTCTGTAATGACAAGGAATAAATAATTTTAGCGGTACAGTACAGTTTCCTAAACAACACTTTTACCTCCTGTACTGTCCAGTACTAACCTCACACGTCCATATTTCCATCCAATGCTGTGTCTCATCTTTATGCTGCTCTCGGATAGTCAGATTGTGCTTTTCCTGCAGAGTGTTTTTGTCCCTTAAAGCACTCTTCTCATCATTCTCCTCACTTATTTTGTCCACCAGAAGAGTAGTCTCCCTACAATGGAAAGAAAATATATTGTTTTATTAATATGCAGCAATATAAAATTTATATATAAATATACAAAATATATATACAGTTGTACTATATATATACAAAATATATATATTGTTGTAATATAAATATACAAAATATATATACTGTACTGATATAAATATACAAAATATATATAATGTTGTAATATAAATATACAAAATATATATACTGTTGTAATATAAATCAACAGAAATAACAAAATTATTAGATTTAAAATAAAATTAATTTTATTTTAAAGTTGTATAAATATACAAAATATATATACTGTACTGATATAAATATACAAAATATATATAATGTTGTAATATAAATGTAAATATACAAAATATATATACTGTTGTAATATAAATCAACAGAAATAACAAAATTATTAGATTTAAATTTAAATTAATTTTATTTTAAAGTTGTATAAATATACTTACGCGTTAGTTACCCTTGGTGCTCTTTTGCGGTCTCTGTTTTTTCCGTGTGCATGATAGCTCACGGTGGTTGCTGGCACAACGATGCCAGAAGTACAGTAGCTAACCAGCGTTGGATAGCAGCAATTCGGTGTCCGCTCGTGTACATATCCTTAATTCTCATGCTGAGCTCCTTGGAAATCTTTTTAACAGGCATTGCTGCGAGTAGAAAGAAATACAAACACAAGAATGGATATTCGATGTTTAGTCGATGTGTATTCAATGTGCAGTGAATCCACAAAATGGATGGTGTATTTATACGGTAATGACTCACATTAGAGTACGCCCACTTTCAACACCTGTACCTGGTCGCCATGCATAAAAGGTTACACACTTTGCATAGCCCACCACTCGATGATCTTTATCTGAACTTGCCCTTGTCCAGATACTGCATTATGCCACCTGCTTCCATGGATCAACCCCGATTCTACAGATGCAGGAACCCACTCGCCTCTGCCGTGCCTGTCAAGCAGAAAAAGCGAAAAGCGGTTGCCGTTTCCATGCCAAGGCAAAAGCGACAGGCTAAGGCCAATAAAGAAAACCTTCTGCTGACCCCAAAGGCTAAGGGTTTTCATAGACGTCAGCCTTATTATGTCAAGAAGATATACGGTGATGTACTCTCGACGCAAAACGATTGGCAGCCAACCCATCGAACCTGCAGACCACTTCCTCACATACGCTTCGACGACTCTGCCGTCGCTGCCCTGGAAATCTTCAGCCCGTCTTCTCCACCCCTCGTCCTTGATGCTGCCGCCACCCTCACGGAAACCCACAGGCCTTCTTCTCCAGTTCTGTTCGACGACGCTGCCTCTGAAATCCACAGGTCTCTTTCTCCTTTGCTCTTAGATGACTCTGCTTCTCGCACGGAAATCCAAAGGTCACTTTCTCCATCCCTCTTCGACAACGCTGCCGCTTCTCCTCTACCGGATATCCACAGGTCACCTCCTCCACTCTTCTTCGATGTCGCTGCCGCTTCTCTCCATGGAACCCCCATCTCATCCTCCGTTGCACCCATCCCCCCAGATGTTCACACGCCATGCACAAGAAGCAGCTCGTTAGACCAGATGCTGAATGGGATAACTGTGGATCTCCCCGGGAATTCTATTGTGCTAGCAAAGATCGATCTGCTTCTGGAGACAATGCTAAATGTGGAGCAACGGATGCTAAAAATGGATCAACGGATGATACATATGGATCAACGGATGAATCGATGGATGGAGAAGATAGAGGCTGACATAGCGGGCATACATTATTTGCTCGGTGTTAATGCCCCTGTTTCCCCGACGCTGGAGCAGGGGGGTGACATGGATGTGATGAATGGGACCTTCGACCCCCTTCCATCACCAAGCGCACCCACGCCACCAGAAGATGTGGTGTACATGTATGCCGTTGAGGAGGACATGACAACCCCGTCAAGACCACGCCAGGAGACAACACGGCGACCAAGACCGGAGGAAAGCTTCCTCCCAGACAACCTACCATCGCCCGTCGCCTCAAGCACACCCGCTCTCAAAAGACCTACAGTCGCTTGCATCGATACGGTGCCCGACATCACCCTGTGCGATCTGCCACCGGCGCTCAGGGAGAAGTATAGGGTGAAGAGTGCTGGTGCACCCCACAAGTATGCCTTATTACTTTTTAAGCACCATGTTCCCTACTCGTTGTACTGCGACTGGGCCTTCAAAGTGAACTACGACGGAAATCGCGTAAAAAAGGCGCTTCCTGCCAATTTAAGACGGAACATTCGGGATGAAATGCGGCGCTTTTATCCAATTACAGATCCTGTAATGAAAGGCGTTCGAGATTGCATTAAAGGCGTTTTGCGCCATGCAAGGAATCGGCCATGGACGGACAATGCAGAGGACTTTCTGTAAGACCATACTGTTGTGCTGAACTGTATTGTACTGTACATGATTTGACCTGCTGTACTTAAATAAAGGAGATGTTGTTGTGTGTTTTTTTACTTGTATTTATACAGAAATGTTTTAACTTGCTGTCCACACACACAAGACATGCACAATTCCAGTCCCTGGGGGCCGCAAACAGGCACGGTTTTCAAGGTTGTCCTGAAACCCTGCCCTGTTTGCTGCCCTCGAGGACTGTAGTGGTGCAGGTCTGACTGACAGTTTTGCGCACCATCCCACTGTACTGTATATGTTTCTTTAATAAAGGAGATGTTTCGTTTGTATACTGCATTTTATGAATACATTTTTTTTTTGTAATCACAGGTAAGACCATACTGTTGTGCTGAACTGTATTGTACTCTACATGTTTTGACCTGCTGTACTTAAATAAAGGAGATGTTGTTGTGTGTTTTTTTACTTGTATTTACACTACCGACACACTTTATTAGAGTGTGGCCGGTACCGCAAGCCGGGAGATTTCCCGGCTTGCTAGTGGCCGCCCCTCGGCGTGCCGCGCGTCATAGACGCGCGGTCACGCGTCTTCGGGAGCGTGCGCCCCCTGCACGCGCGTCCAGGGGCTCCCCGAGGGAGCCCTGGTGTCCCGCGATCGCGGGACAGCGGCAGGGGGTTCCGGGGTACCCGGCGGACCCGGCAGCGGTAGGGAGAGCGCCCCGATCGGAGGGCGCTCTTCCGCTGCTTCGGCGTGCGCCCGTCACTCTCGGGCGCGCGCCAGGCTACTGCTGCGGCCAAGAACGGGCAAATGCTCGAATAAACTTGGCCGCAGCAGTATACAGAAATGTTTTAACTTGCTGTCCACACACACAAGACATGCACAATTCCAGTCCCTGGGGGCCGCAAACAGGCACGGTTTTCAAGGTTGTCCTGAAAACCTGCCCTGTTTGCTGCCCTCGAGGACTGTACTGGTGCAGACTGTTTTGCACACCATCCCACTGTACAGTATATGTTTTGCCTTGTCGTTCTTTAATAAAGGAGATGTTGCATTTTGCTTATTTTAGGAATAAAGAATTTGTTTTTAAAACATGTGACTGTAAACCATACTGACTGACATACTGTAAATGTTTTCACACATGTAGCAGTTAACCATACACCTGTTGATGTTTTGAATTGCTGTGCACTTAAAATGTTTCTACATTGTACAGTATTTGTAAATAAATGTTTTTGTACTTAATCCACCAATAAAAGAACATGTTGATTTGTCTTTGTTCCATTTGCTCCTTTGCTACTGTAACAAAATACAGGAATACCCCGGTTTAAGAACACGCACTTTAAGTGCACTCGCGAGTAAGTACATTTAGCTCAATAGGCAAACAGCAGCTCACGCATGCGCCTGTCTGCACGTCCTGAACAGCAATACTGTCTCCCTACCTGTACCGAAGCTGTGCGCAAGCGGGGAGACTATAGAGTCTGTTACAAATGTTTTATTTACATCAGTTATGCATGTATACGACGATTGCAGTACAGTATATGCATCGATAAGTGGGAAAAAGGTAGTGCTTCACTTTAAGTACTTTTTCGCTTTACATACATGCTCCGGTCCCATTGCGTATGTTAATGCGGGGAATGCCTGTACAGTGTTTCTAGAATGTCGAGGCATACTGCACTGTATACTGTGGGCATGCTCAGTATGCTCAGTATAAGAGTATTAAAAAAAATAGAAGACACAAACTGTACTGTACTGTATGTACTGGCACTGTATACTGTAGAAGACACATAATGTATGTGATACATGTAAAATAAATGCATAGTTTTTATTTTTTCAGGTTTATTACACAGTATACTGTACTGTATATAAAAAAGTATTGTACAGAATACTGTACGGCCGGAAAACATCAGCATACTGTTTCAGGTACAGTATTCTATCCTAATCAATAACAGCGGCAACTAAACTGTAGACTTCGGTACGTGGGTTTTTAAATCCGATTCAGCAATGTGCAGGCATTGTTACACAAAGTGATATTATCCATCGAAATCCCTCCGTTAGCCGTTTTCTTTTCTGAGGAAAAACAAAAAGAAAAGTTTTACTGTAATGGTCAGCCCCCTAAAGAAGTTCCCAGCCGGTCCGACCAATAATTTTCTCGGGGGGCGTCTCCTATTCACATGCGCATGCGCCTACCGTTGATGCGATGACACGCATATGCGTTTCAAGAAGGCTCCAATGCGCATGCGCCTAGCGTTCCACCAATTGTTTAGTATCTGCAGTACAGTAGAAGCCGCTCAGCCAATGATATTGCTTACAGGAGAATCGCTTGACGTTTGAATCGCACCGATATTGATACTAGATTGTCAAAATAAAAAAAACACAGAAAATAATACGGCAACAATACTCACCATAGAATTTCCCATTCAGCTGGCGCCGGCGCCGGTCCACTGCCAGTCCAGCGTTCTTGATCATCCACGTCGATAGTTTGCAGCGGGACTAGTCCACCTGTAGTCAGCTGATGAGGCTGGAAATTGCTTAGGTACATGCAAGCTTGATCGAAACTGCATGCGAAATCCGGCTCAGGCTCAGAGTTGTCACTGACGGCTGGACCGTCATTGGAAGCCGGTGCTGGTGCATTGCTTTGCAGCGACTGTCGTTTCTTAGTTGGTTTTAACACGACCCTTCGCCTTTTGCCGTCATCATGATCATAGATACAGGAAAAAGCCGGTGATACACACCAATACCCTCCAACTAATTGTGGCTCAATACGATAAAAACAGGGATCGCTACATAACCTTTTCCTTATTGCACGCTTCCACGTATGAGGAGCTGGCAAAAATTTGTAAAAGTCATAGTTTTCGATAAAATACTGATAAATTTGAACAACTGTTGCCATCTTATCCTCTGTTGCATTAATCGCGGCCCATATCAAATACGCGTAACTTCTGTCGGGTTTTTGGAAAGCGGCTGCACTTGAACACTCATGGCGGGCAGGTCTCTGGAGAATACTGTAACCGAAACTGGTCTTTGTCTTTCTTTAATATGAAAAGCCTAAATTGATACATTTTTGCAACCTCTTCCTTCAGTCTCAAGGCCAAGTTACAATAGCAAATGTCAATGCTTCCGTGTGCAGGGCAGTGTTCTGAATGCGTCAGACACTGGGGCATCACACGGGGGAGCTTCGTATCACCTCAATAACAACCGGTGCAGGGGGAATAGAGATGCCTTACCTCACCTGCACTCCGGTCTGGGGTCTGCTCCCTCGGCTGCTCCTGCGTGCCACCGTCTTAGGTAAAGGCTGAAACAATGGTGGATTCGGCGCAACTGCGCATGTCCGGATCAGAGAGACTCCTGAAGTACTTCAAACAACTTTATTGGTAGTACACACAAGGGCTAACACCGCAATCTCCCCCTCTACACGTTTCACCCTCACAGGTAGGGCTTCGTCTTGGAGACGAAGCCCTACCTGTGAGGGTGAAACGCGTAGAGGGGGAGATTGCGGTGTTAGCCCTTGTGTGTACTACCAATAAAGTTGTTTGAAGTACTTCAGGAGTCTCTCTGATCCGGACATGCGCAGTTGCGCCGAATCCACCATTGTTTCAAGTTACAATAGCACACTGTGGTATCTTTTTTAAACGAAACACCTGCAAGTCAACACATTACTGAAGCGCATGCGCATTACAATTCATGAATATCTGCCATCTGGCGGACACGCGAAGAATTGTAACCTATTAAATCCGAACCATTCTCAATAAATGCATCAACCACGCGTCAGCCGGGGCTGGCTGGGAACGCAAAATGAACACGGCATGCGCCAGGTGAAGAGCGTCGCATTCCAGGAAAAAGCCAGGGAAAAAATGGCGATTTGTTAGAATAAAAGCTGCCGCAGCAGTAAGTGATGTGTTAATGTTTTCAAATGTGCTTTGGTAAAGAAAAGCAACACAGGGCCTTTCGGATTTGCTAATCTAATTTATTAAAGCAAATAGCTGCACGATGTTTCAACCTCTAAGGCTAAGGACAGGCGGCGCGTGGAGAGGCACTTGACCGCTATCTGCGGTCTGTAGGGAGCGGGAGCTGGAGGGGGGGGCGTGGCCAAAACGGGTCGGGGGCGCGGCAATGACATCGGGGGCGGGGCCATCACACTGTACCGGAGTGTGTCTCGGCTCACACAGGAGAGAGTCTGTGGGAGGGAGCAGGGGGGCTCCCTTGGTGCTGCAGAAGACAAATCGCTGCTTTCCTCCCCCCTCTCCTCCCCGCTCCATGAAGCTTCCATGCTTTCCAAAGCCTCCACGCTCCCCAAAGCCTCCACGCTCCCCAAAGCCTCCCCTCCTCCTCTCCTCATTGGCTCACAGCCACACCACGTGATGTGTCGCCGCTCGGGATTACAATTCTCTTGCATCCCCTGGCGGCTGACGCCTCACAACGTGTAGCGAGCCCTGCAGGGAGGAGGGACTGGGGCCGTCTCGGGAGAAGCTCATGTCCGGTGAGTGACGCGCATGCGCCGTCGGAAGGAGCGGGACCCAGGCCTAAGGTCTTTCTCAAGTGAAAAACAAGTGTGTGTGTGCACAGCACGCGCATTTTAAATTAAACTTCATTGTCTTTTGTCACTGTTTCGTCACAGAAATTGTTTTTCTGATGGCGATGTTTTTAATTAAAAATCAAAACACAATTTCAGTGCCAAAACGCAAAGAAGTTTGACTTAGAATGCGTGTTTTAGCTATTTGCACTTTTATATTTATAGTACTGTAACTGTGATTTCCTCGTGTGTGTCACTGTGTGTGTGCGTCAGTCAGTGTGTGTGTTTGCGTGCACGTGTCAATCAGTGTGTGTGTGTGTGTGTGTGCATCAGTCAGTGTGTGTGATCGTGTCTCAGTGAGTGTGTGTGCGTCAGTCAGTGTGTGTGTGTGCATGTTTGTGTGTCAGTCGGTGTGTGCGCGCATGCAATCAGTATGTGCGTGTCAGTCAGTGTTTGTGTGTGTGCGTCAGTCAGTGTGTGTGCGCACCAGTCAGTGTGTTTGTGCGTCAGTCAGTGTGTGTGTCAGCCAGTGTGTGTGTGTGCGCGCGAGTGTGTCAGTCAGTCAGTGTGTGTGTGCACCAGTCAGTGTGTGTGTGCGTCAGTCAGTGTGTGTGTGCGTCAGTCAGTGTGTGTGTGTGTGTGTAACAGGGACTTATTACTGTTTGAGTGATCGGCCTCTAAATCCAGCAGGGAGCTGGTTAATTGCAGACAGGCAATTTACTGGACTCCACCTGGCCACATTAGCGCTCTAAGAAAAGCCTCCAGTTGGAATCAAGAGAGAGATTTCCTTAGCTCACAATGGAGCTGACATAAGGAGAAGTACTGCAGAAATTACTTAGCTAACGTTTGCACTGACAGAAGAAGAGCAGAGAAGCCTGCACACAGACACTGTCTTTAGCACAAAGGCTGTGGTGAGATCAAGACACCCAGAGACCTATATTTCCTGGAGACAGAGGACCCAAGACACTGCCAGAGACTGACATGGAAGACCACCTGCTTAAGGTACCTCCTGAGACTTTGGGGTGATAGGCTGGTATGGGAAAATCCCTCCAGATAGGGTCTGGGGAAGTAAGTTAGCCCTTACAAAGGGATAGGGGTTTGTTATTTTGTTGTCGTTGTATGTTTTGCCTGGATAAAGGAACAGGCTCAATAAAGCCAAGATATAATTTCACCCTAAAACAATCTCCATTTGCAAACCTCTGCACACATCTCTTACAGTGTGTCAGTCAGCTATTCCAAAATCCAGGGGAGCGGAGATGAATGCCAAAAAAGAAAAGAAATATATATAGTGGAATATGTAAACACAGTGAATGAAAATTAACAAGGGGGCTCCCAAATTCCTACTCACACATTGAGCAGAAATTAGGAGCAGTGTGCCAGCCTGTGACTAGTAAACGTCTCGGATCTGGATGGTGCAGGCAATCAGTAATCAGCAGTCTCGGACAAGAAGAGAAGAAAGACCATGGTGCAGGTCAAACAAAACAATTTATCAAACAAAAAGCTCACAAATGGAGGCTTACATTAAAGATAAGGAAGAAAAGCAATGGTAACAAATGCAGAGTAGTCTAGTGAGTCGCGGTCTCACCGCTCCGCTGCTCCGTCTCCCACGCCAGCAATGTCTTCCGCATCCGGGTCCTCTGTGTCGCCTCCGGTCACCGCATCACTGCTTGCGACAGGAACAAACCTCCGAATGCCTCTGACTCTGTGTCACTCAGTCAGTGTGTGTGTGTATCACTGTGTGTCTGTGTGTGTCACTGTTTGTGTCTTCCAAGTGTGGTGCTGGGGTTGAGGGTGCACTCAGCATGTCCTGCAGGCTCTCCCGGCACTCACTCCCCCCCCCCCCAGACATTGCGTTCAGCGCTCTCCCCCCCCCCTCCCAGCTTCGGGGACACGGAGCGCTCAGCACTCTCCCCATCTCTCCCTCCCAGCTATGGGGACACAGAGCACTCAGTGCTCTCTCCCCTCCCTACCAGCTTTGGGGACATGGAGCGCTTAGCACTTTCTCCCCTCCCTCCCAGCTATGGGGACACGGAGTGCTCAGCACTCTCCCCATCTCTCCCTCCCAGCTACAGGGACACAGAGTGCTCAGCGCTCTCCCCCCTCCCTCCCAGCTACGGGAACACAGAGTGCTCAGCACTGTCCCCCCTCCCTCTCAGGTACGGGGACACAGAGTACTCAGCGCTCTCCCCCCTCCCTCCCAGCTACGGGGACACAGAGTGCTCAGCACTCTCCCCCCTCCCTCTCAGCTACAGGGACACAGAGTGCTCAGCACTCTCCCCCCTCCCTCTCAGCTACAGGGACACAGAGTGCTCAGCATTCTCCCCCCTCCCTTTCAGCTACGGGGACACATAGAGCTCAGCGCTCTCCCCCTCCCTCCCAGCTACGGGGACACAGAGTGCTCAGCACTCTCCCCCCTCCCTCTCAGCTACGGGGACACAGAGTACTCAGCGCTCTCCCCCCTCCCTCCCAGCTACGGGGACACAGAGTGCTCAGCGCTCTCCCCCCACCACCCTCCCAGCTACAGGGACATGGAGCGCTCAGTGCTCTCCCCCCACCTCCCTCTCAGCTACAGGGACATGGAGCGCTCAGTGCTCTCCCCATTCCCTCCGAGCGTCGTGCACTCACCCACTCACTCCGGCGGTGCTGCAAGGGCAGTGCTCTCCCACCTCTCCACCTAGTTATCAGACCAGAGCAGCCTCCCCTCTATCCTCACTCCTGCAGAGCTGTGAAGACACAGCGCCCAGATCTCATAGCTCCGTCCAAAGAGGAGGAGATCTTAGGAGATCCGGGGCACAGAATTTTTTTAGGGGTGTTTGGTAAGGGGTGGGGGGAGTGGTGTGTGTGTCACCCTCCTCCTCATGGGTGCTGGCAACACTGACCTCCCTGGTGGCCTCTTCTGCCAGCAGTGACGGCACTTACTGCACTGTACTTCCGTCACTATCAAGGCAATATACTGCCAGGGAAATTTTCATGTAGTAGGTGCCACTAAGGAAGTTTCACTTCAAAAGTGGCATATAGTGATTGTCCCAAAGTATCTCTTATGTAGTCCACACCTTCCCACAATGCCCACTGCTGATAATTCATGATCATCCGTACCTGCATTGATGTAGCTGTGTATCCTCCAGCTGGTACTCATTGCTTCCATGCTGGCTGTTCTCCACTGTCCTCCAGGTCCTCTGTTTCTTGGCTCCATTGGTTGGTCGTCGCGATGTCACATGCCGCGTCATCAACGTGTGACGTCATCACGGCATCTGAACGTCATCGCGCAGTCTCCCCATCGTTGTCATCCACTCGTCATGGTCACCAGCCTCCTCATTGGTGTGCGTCATTCCGGCGTCTGATGTGTTCGCTTTGTTGATGGTTTTTTCTGTTTCCCTTGACACCGGCTGTCATTGTAACACATGCAAATCCTCATTTCTGTTTTGAGTCGGCGGCCCCAAGTTATGTACTGTGGCCATCCGCTCATTCTTCTCCAGGTACATAAAATCGTAAAGAGAGCTAAATCAGCAGGGTGTATATCTGCAGTCCTTGACTGGCATCTTTTCACAAACTGCCATCTCGAACGATGTGGCATGTTCCAACTGAACTATTTGTCATTTGTGTTATCACCATATTCAGAAAGAATCTGCAACTATCTCAAACCGTGAGGTAGGAAAATGCCAATAATGCTCTAGACAGCAGCAATGAGATCTCAGCCTCTCTCAAAGTTGTCCCCGTGCAATCTGGCCGCAGTCTGTAAGAGCTGCTTAGAGTGCTGCACAGAGAGAGCCACATCTCCCTGCACAACTCTCACAGGCGATTGTAGTGTTTTTATTTCAATTTTAATACCAGTGTATGGGATCAGGGGCTCTCCGGAGCTGAACTGCATTCATTTCATGTCTAGGGACCCCCTGCTTCCCGAGTTACAGGAGCTAAGGTGGGGTGCCGGTATCTACTATGCATTTGAATGTCCCGATCACGTGGCATGGGAAATTTAAATGCACAGGAGATATCTGCACCTGTAAATCAGGAGGCAGGGGGTCCCAAGGCTGGAATCAATGTTGTTCAGCTCAGGAGACCCCCTGTTCCCGCACACTAGTATTCATATTTAAATAAAAGCAGCTTCATTACCTTAGTGGTTAGCTGCTAAGGCAATGAAGGGGTTAAACCTGAGTAGAAACAAAAAGTAAAAACCGGGCGCTTCTTAAACTAAAATGAAACAATATATGGTCTATACAGTGACAGTGACAGTGATATATAAATTTTAAATTTTAAATATGTATCATATGATATGACAAATGACCTCCACCAATAACAGTGAATACAATGGTGATGTGAAATACAATAAATAAAGATAAAAAGCAGCTCTACACCCTTTAAACGGACTGTCCAGGTCCAGGTAGATCTTTGGTAGGTTGGTATTTGAGCGGAGCGCTGTGTGTCTCGTGAATATGAAAGAAAAAGATATATATAATGGTGCAGATAGTATAAACAAATGAAGTCTCAAGATAACTCTGCAATGGTGTTACTCACAATTGACAATGTCAATATAAGGCGTATCAGAGACACTTCTCTCTCTGATAGGAGCCCTTTAATGGATACCCCCTCAGAGTGGTGTCTTGATGACGTGTCAGGAAGCTTGTTGGTGGTCAGGGTTTTACTCCCAGTTAAACCTGAGTACCCTGTTTATTGTGGGCAGAGTGGGTGGATGAATGGGGTAGTTGCCCCAGGGTGGGTGGTTAGGTCTGTCGGAAAAGTTTCGGGAGGAGTTAACCACTTGACTACCATGTTCTACTTACACCTGTCAGGATGAAGGCCGTCCTCATCACCATCCTTCGCATCCATGTCCAACATCTCCATACTTCTTGATAAAACACCTTGGGGTCCGAAATGCATAGGAGTTCTACACCTCCTTTGGGTGATGTATTATCAATACAATATTTTCATTTTTATGAAACCTAGCTCTCTTCGCAGTGCGCTGCTATTTCTCTTTTTTTTGTCTCCATAAGGTAATGAAGCTGCCTGTAAATGTATTTTTATTGCATTGGATTGAGGCTAGGGGTCTCCGGAGCTGGTTTTAATGTGTATCAGCTCCGGAGACCACCGGCATCAATCCGATGCAGGAAAGAAACAAATTCTTAGTCCTACTCTCAAATCCCTTGGTGGAGAGATGACATATGTAATAAGCTCGCTATTTCAGCGCCCCAATGAAATTATCGGGGCTACTAGAATACCGTGATCTTATTAAAATGGTGCTATTTAGCTGTTTTTCAGCTCCCTCTCGTGTGTTTGAGTAGGAGCGAGACCACTCTGGAAAATGTACTCCCCGAACGAGTTTGAAAGGTTATTGAAGCTTTCTGAATAGCAAATCTGCCAAATCGTACAGGAAGTGCCAAAAAAGCTCGATGAGTTTGTTATCAAACCTACAACAATGGGCCCCATTATCTTTGTTGATTAATATTTTGAAAAAAATCAGGTACTGTATATGAGGTATCTCATTTATTTTTCCAATTATTTTAGCAAGTCTGAATGGAATAATTATTAATACTGTATGTGTATCCTCATTTCCTCTTTTACCTGAAGACATTGTCATTGTTACAATGAATATTGAGGAAGAAAGAAAACTTTCTTTTTAAGAAAACATTATCTCCAAGAAAAGGTTTGACATCTTTGTAGAAAGTGTAGGTATACAGTAGGTAGACCAATTGAACTCAGATTAGGTTGGCAGACAATTCCTAAATCTGACTGCAAGACTCAGGGCGCTTCATCATGGCTGCAGAAGGAAAAAAAGAAAGTAACTGAGTAGATGACATTTTTACACTAAAGCTAACCATCAGTAAAATATTGACCTTTATTTTATGGCACTAAGCTGACAACAATGGCAGTAACGTCACTTATTTTTTCATCAGCTTTCCTCACTCACTGGCTCATTTACTCACTAACACACTCTCTCAACTCACTCACTGACACCCAGGTACATGGCATACTGGCTCTCCTCCTCCCTGGCACTGACCTCATGGAGAGCACAGTGCTGGAGCTTTCGGCCTTGCTCCCTCACCCAGCACTCACACCAAGTCATACCTGTTCTCCAATCCACCCGCCCCCCCCCCCCCACCACCACACTCCATCCTACTGACTGAACTGTCAGTCTCTGCCACGGCCGCTCTCAGCGCTCCCCATCCTGCTTTGATGTCACTCTAGTAAAGTGTTACGCCGGTGCTGCCCGCAGACCAGACCCGTTCCTTTCACTGAGGTGAGGAACGTATAGAAGCACGCACCCGCAGCAAAGGGAGCGTGTCCGGAGTGTGGTGATATTGGCGTTGCCAGGCCAGTTGTATTTCGCTAGCAATACTTGCCGGTACCGGTGTAGAGATGCCGTTATCGTTGCCGTTAACCAAGGTCTGGGATTGGAGAATACGGGAAGGTCGTTTGTCCAAGCAGGGGTCTAGAGCCAGAGAGAGACGTCCGCCAAGCCAAGTCGTAACCTGAGTGAATGAGAGAGAAAACGCCAGAGTAGTAATCCAAGTGAAAACTATGTCGAGCAATGAATGATAGGAAGGACTGGCATTATAAAGTGTGGCTGACCAATCAGAAGTGAAGGCAGACCTGGAGGACTGCGTGGAGCCATCCTGGATAGGTTCCCTTGATTGGCAGGCAGGTGAGGACTCTTGTCTTGACAGGAGGTCATATTACTGTGTTGGGGGCGGGTCTTCACTGCCAGAGCAGTGAATAAATTAACTTCGCCCGGCGCGCGCTGTTCAGGCGCGCGCCCGAGCAACATGGCGGCCGCGTGAGGTACTGCAGGAAACCGGGGACGCCGAGGAAGACGGGGAGCCCCCAGAACCGACGGAGGTGAGTAGCGCTGGCGAGGGGTGCGCGCCACGGCAGCGGGAGGGAATCTATCAGCAGAGAAACCAGGGCGCGGGCGCCGCGATCCCTGATTCCTCACAGTACCCCCCCCTTCAGGATCGGCCTCAGGACGATCCTTCCATGGTTTTGATGGAAACTTCTTACGAAAGCGTTTGAGGAGTCCTGGAGCATGAATATCTTTCAGGGGTACCCATGACCTCTCTTCGGGTCCAAAACCTTTCCAGTGGACCAAGAAGTGGACTTTACCTTTAGAAAGACGGGAATCCAGTAGAGCCTGTATTTCATACTCTTCGTTACCCTGTACCATCACAGGATCTGGTTTCGAAGTGTGATCCGGAAAGAGGCTACTGGAGATAAAAGGTTTGAGAAGTGAGGTGTGAAAGACATTCGGGATTCTCATGCTTTGAGGAAGTTGGAGTCGAAAAGAAACCGGATTTACCTGCTCCAAAATAGAAAAGGGACCCAGGAACCTAGGAGCCAATTTGAGGGAAGGCGTTTTGAGACGGATGTTCTTGGATGATAGCCAAACCTTGTCCCCGGGTTTGTATTCGGGTGCTGGACGACGGTGACGATCAGCCTGATTTTTAGATGTCAAGGATGCTTTTTGTAATGCAGATTGTATTCTGGACCAAGAGTCTTGTAGAAGAGCAATATGTTCGTCCACGGCTGGTACCCCAGAGGATTCTTTAGTAATAGGTAGGCGAGCCGGATGGAATCCGTAGTTGATAAAGAAGGGAGTCTCGTGGGTGGACTCATTCCTGGAAGAATTGAATGCGTACTCAGCCCAGATAAGTAATTCTGCCCAGTCATCCTGAGAATTAGAGACGAAGCACCTTAAGTATTTCTCGAGGGATTGATTAACCCTCTCGGTCTGTCCGTTGGATTGAGGGTGATATCCAGAAGAAAAGGAAGACGAGATACCTAGTCTCTTGGTGAAATTTCTCCAGAATTTGGAGACGAACTGGGAACCTCGATCGGACACGATGGATGTAGGAATCCCATGGATCCGGAAAATCTCCTTGGCAAAAATATCCGCAAGGGCGGGTGAGGAGGGTAATCCTTTGAGAGGGATAAAGTGTGCCATCTTGGAAAACCGATCTACTACCACAAGAATGGTATTCATGCCATTCGACCTAGGTAACTCCACAATAAAATCCATCGAAATGTGGGACCAGGGACGCTCCGGAATAGGTAGAGGTAAGAGAAGACCCTGAGGTTTCTGACGAGGAATCTTGTTACGCGCACATACCGGACAGGACCGTGTAAATTCCAGAATGGTTTTAGCCATATTGGGCCACCAAAAGGTACGACGGATGAGATCCAAGGTTTTCTTGAATCCAGGATGCCCTGCCGAACGGACGGCGTGTCCCCAGTCCAGTATTTCAGGGATAAATTTGGGTTCCACATACAAAGAGTCTTTAGGAACCACAAGACCGGACGGGAGATTCTCTTGAGACTTGATGATCCTCTCCAGATTCTTGAATGCCACAGCTGCTAAGATTCTTTGTTTAGGGAGGATGGACTCAGTGGTCTTCTCTGATCTCTCTTCAGAAGAGTATTGCCGGGAGAGAGCATCCGCCTTGACGTTCTTAGTGCCGGGAATGTATGAGAGAACAAAATTGAATCTAGAGAAAAATAACGACCAGCGAGCTTGGCGAGGACCTAAGCGACGGGCATTCTCAATGTACAATAAGTTCTTATGGTCCGTAAGGATGGTGAAAGGCTCTTTTGACCCCTCCAAAAGATGTCTCCATTCTTGAAGAGCCATTTTGACGGCCAAAAGTTCCCTATTGCCCACGTCATAATTCCTCTCTGCCGATGAAAATCTTTTGGAGAAAAACCCGCAAGGATGAAGTTTATCCTGGGAAGAAAATTTCTGCGACAGAACCGCCCCAGCCCCACAGTCCGAAGCGTCAACCTCTAAGGTGAAGGGGAAATTCGTGTTAGGATGTCGAAGGATGGGAGCAGAGACAAAAGTTTGTTTCAGTGTCTCGAATGCCGTGACAGCTTCTGGAGACCAAGATGAAGGGTCTGCACCTTTTTTGGTCAGTGCCGTGATAGGAGCGACAATGGTGGAAAAGTTGCGGATAAACTTCCGGTAATAATTAGAAAAACCCAAAAACCGTTGAACAGCTTTGAGGGAATTGGGTTGTGGCCAATCCACGACGGCCTTTAGCTTTTCTGGGTCCATGGCCAAACCTTTGTTGGAGATGATGTATCCGAGAAAAGAAGTGGTAGACTGATGAAAAATGCACTTCTCCATTTTAGCAAACAACCGGTTCTCTCGGAGGCGTGAAAGCACAAACTTCGTATGGATGATATGATCCTGTAAGTTTTGAGAAAAAATAAGGATGTCATCCAGGTATACAATGACAAATATATTTAGAACGTCACGAAAGATGTCATTGATGAAGTCCTGAAAAACTGCCGGTGCGTTGCATAACCCGAAGGGCATCACTAGATATTCGTAGTGTCCGCTACGGGTGTTGAAGGCAGTCTTCCATTCATCGCCCTCCCGGATGCGGATGAGGTTGTATGCCCCACGGAGATCCAGTTTAGTAAAGAGATTGGCCCCCTGGAGTCTATCAAAGAGTTCGGAGATGAGTGGGAGTGGATAACGATTCTTCACCGTGATATGGTTCAGACCCCGGTAATCAATACATGGTCTGAGAGTACCATCTTTCTTTTTGACAAAGAAGAATCCAGCCCCCGCAGGAGAATTGGAATGACGTATGAAGCCCCGCTTAAGATTCTCACGAATATATTCGTCCATAGCTTTGGTCTCGGGCAACGAGAGAGGATAAGATTTGGCTTTCGGCAAGGTATAACCAGGTACCAGATCAATCGGACAATCGTAGGAACGATGAGGAGGTAGAAGTTCAGACTGAGCCTTGCTGAAAACGTCCAAGAATTCGGCGTATGGAGAAGGCAACTCCCTCAGAGAATTTGATGTATTGGCTAATAGAAAGGATGGTTGCTTGATAGAGGAAAAAGGTTTTTCTGACCTTGACCTCCAGTTAATAGGGTTAGGAGACACCCAATCGATGAGTGGATTATGCTTCTGTAACCAGGGCAAGCCAAGCGTGATAGGTGTTCCTGGGGCATGAATAACATCAAAACCCAGAGTCTCTTTGTGAGAAGGAGTAGAAAGGGTGATAGGTCCGGTCTCTAAGGAGATATAAGCCGGGGTGAGAGGTCGATTATCAATCCCGACCAAGGCAACGGGAGAGTCCTTCCTGGAAAGCGGAATTTGATTTTGCTCAGAAAAGGTTTGATCTATGAAATTCCCTCCTGCGCCGGAATCGATAAATGCAGCAGTGGAGGTGCGGAAAGTCGGTCCTGAAAGAGAGACGGGAATAGTCAATCTTTTGGGAAGTTCCCTTCTGGGAGGGGGACAAGGAGATTTAGTACCCAGAGAGCGCCCCTTCGTACTCACTGGGCTTAGTCGTTTCCCGGAGATGGAGGATGATTACGGGTACGCTGCTCAGAAGCTCCGCAATGATGGCACGATTCCCCAGTAGAGCGAAGTTGTCGTGACGGTACCCGAGGTTGCTGAACTCCAAGTTGCATCGGCTCTGGAGCCTCCAGCGCCGGTAACGGGGATACGACGGGTCTCTGGTTAGTAGAGAACCTGGAAAAGGAAGCACGGAAAGGCGTAGCCCGGGGAAGCTGACGCTGAGCGCGGCGTACCTGAAGGCGCTGATCCATACGAGTAGCCAGGTTGATGAGATCCTCCAGTAACTCTGGCCTGGTGTGGGAAGCAAGTTCATCCTTCAGAGACTCCGATAGACCTCTCCAGAAGGCGGCGACTAAAGCCTCCTGACCCCAATGAGTCTCAGCTGCTACGGTTCTGAATTCCAAGGCGTATTGACCCACAGGCCGACGTCCCTGTGTAAGCTCTAGCAGAGTATCAGAAGCAGTCTCTTGACGTGCGGGGATATCAAAAACCTGTCGAAAGTCCCGTCTGAAGGCCGCATAATCGCGGGTAATATCAGGGCGTAGTTCCCAGATCGGAGAGGCCCATGCCAGTGCATTACCTGTGAGCAGACTATATACGTAGGCTACCTTTTTCCGGCCAGTAGCATACAGCTGGGGAGCCATCTCGAACTGGATCTCGCACTGGTTGAGAAAACCACGACAGGTGTGTGGATCCCCTGCGTAGGGCCTTGGAGCCGGAATCTTCGGAACTGAAAATGAAGTGGAAGATAAGTCAGACTGCGCCGGGGGTGCAGCCGCAGGTGGAGCCTGTAAAGGGCGGTCCGATACCTGTTGGGAGAGGAGAGCCACTTGATCCGTTAAGGCCTGTATTTGTTGGTACATGGCCGTCATCATAGAGTCCACAGTCTGGTCTGCGTCTTGTGGGCTCGACATAATGTTACGCCGGTGCTGCCCGCAGACCAGACCCGTTCCTTTCACTGAGGTGAGGAACGTATAGAAGCACGCACCCGCAGCAAAGGGAGCGTGTCCGGAGTGTGGTGATATTGGCGTTGCCAGGCCAGTTGTATTTCGCTAGCAATACTTGCCGGTACCGGTGTAGAGATGCCGTTATCGTTGCCGTTAACCAAGGTCTGGGATTGGAGAATACGGGAAGGTCGTTTGTCCAAGCAGGGGTCTAGAGCCAGAGAGAGACGTCCGCCAAGCCAAGTCGTAACCTGAGTGAATGAGAGAGAAAACGCCAGAGTAGTAATCCAAGTGAAAACTATGTCGAGCAATGAATGATAGGAAGGACTGGCATTATAAAGTGTGGCTGACCAATCAGAAGTGAAGGCAGACCTGGAGGACTGCGTGGAGCCATCCTGGATAGGTTCCCTTGATTGGCAGGCAGGTGAGGACTCTTGTCTTGACAGGAGGTCATATTACTGTGTTGGGGGCGGGTCTTCACTGCCAGAGCAGTGAATAAATTAACTTCGCCCGGCGCGCGCTGTTCAGGCGCGCGCCCGAGCAACATGGCGGCCGCGTGAGGTACTGCAGGAAACCAGGGACGCCGAGGAAGACGGGGAGCCCCCAGAACCGACGGAGGTGAGTAGCGCTGGCGAGGGGTGCGCGCCACGGCAGCGGGAGGGAATCTATCAGCAGAGAAACCAGGGCGCGGGCGCCGCGATCCCTGATTCCTCACATAAAGTAAGATCGGGCGCACTGTCACCAGTCATGTTGGTGACTGACAGGTCAGTTTGTGCCACACCACGGGCTGCTTCACAACGTTTTCTGGATTGCGTGTTTGACAGGCCTGGTATACAGGGATATGTCACATTTTTAAACATACTGTTGGAACAGTGTAGATCCAGGGAGAAATCTGATTATCATTGCTGGAGTAGGAATTATTTTTTGTCCATTTATGAGATAAAGTGTGCATGTAAAAGGAGATTAACATTCTTTGTAATCAGTAAGGATAGCAGTGTTGCCTACTGTGCAGAAGAATGGGCATTTGGAACTAGTGTACCGTAGGTGGCATTAGGAAATGTTATTAAATGTATTGAGGCTACAAAACAGTTACAGTACTAGACAATTAGAGCAGATAACATTTTGTTTTTGCATAATAGCGCAATGTAACTTATACAAAGTAATGTTCATCAAGGCATTGTTAAAATAACTCAACTGAAAAGTATTACATTTTTCATGATCCCTAAAGTGCCATATGAGAATAATTTGGAATAGTTCAGTACACATTCATAGTGGTAAATTGCACGTAACACTTTTACTTTAAAAAGTTCAACACTATACCAAAATAGCAGTGCTGTAAGAAGCTAAAATGAATGAAGGTACTATTAATCTAGTTATCTGGGTAAAGATGTTTTCATATTACTCAGAGATGCTATTGATGCTATGCTACTTAACCTCTAAAGCTGCAGGTTTTAATGGGGGGGGCTGGGGGAGTTAAATAGCAAAATAAAGATAAGACGGTTCTAAAATGGATGACATACAGCCCACTGTGTGATTTATTTCTAACTTTTCAAGCAGCATCATGTCAAAATAACAGAAAAATATTATCTGGTTATATAGTCAAATAGGGTTGCCATGTGTCCAGTATTGAACCGGACTGTCGGGTATTTGGACACTTTGTCCAGTAAAAAATGAAAGGTAATATTGGACATGTACTGTATGTGTATACCGGTATTACCTCTCTGGGCGTGTATGTGTATACTGGTATTAGCTCTCTGGGCGTGTATGTGTATACTGGTATTACTTCTATGGACATAGTGACCTGGCCGGCTTGGGGGGGTCGCTGGATTTCCCTGGGCAGGAAGAGAGCTGGGCTGTTGCTAGGGGGCTGGGCAGCTTCATCCATCCTGATTGACTGCATTACTCAGCAGCAGCCAATCAGAAGGAGGTGTCAGGAGCCTGGAGAGGAGGAAACAGTATGGAGTGGAGAGAGGTGAGAGGGTGTGTGTGTCTCAAGCATGACGCTCCTTTCACCATTGTGTCCAGTATTTTCGGAGAAGCCACCTGGCAACCCTAATAGTCACTAGAATACAGTCACACCATGCCAAAATTCCACAAGCATGCTGGGATGTCTGAAGCCATGAGTCAATGGCACAGTCCTTAATAAAAAAAAACAAAGCACAAATTAGGCAGCATGCAAACATGAGAGAATAGGAAGAGGGTAGAGAGGTAAACAATTAAACTGAGAGTTCCAGTATATTCAGAAGAATAAATGTGAAGGGTTCTTTGTCAGCTACAATTTAAGGATTAAATCAGAGGTCATGATGTTCATGATTTAAATGCAGGAAAGATGTTCAAGTACTGTAGCTTGGAGTAAAAAGGAAGAACGTTGGCCCCAAAAGCACTAAGCTCTGTTATAAAAGAGCAAATAATGGGCCATTTTACCTAAAACAGTTTCAGCTTAGTTTAATGCATATCCACAACAATATGCAAAAGCAATGGCTGTTTTATTTCCCATTAGCATAGATGTTATTAACCTCAATAATAAATGACGTTAAATAATGCACACTTTATCTTCCAAGCCATTGTTTTCAATAATGCTACTGTTGAATAGCATACAGTACCAGCACTAATGCAACACATAACGGGAGCGGTAATGTCTGCTACATCTGTATCTCTTTTCAATTATCAATGACTGAATTTTACCATGTACAAAATATTAATACCATAAATATTAAACTCTAATGAAGTACCAAGCATGTCATGGCACTTGCTTGTTTTGTAGGAGGGCTGACCACCTGTGAGGATTGGACCTCGGGTCCGCCCCCGTGACGCATCCTGTGACGCGTTGGGTGATTCCCCTCGCGTGTGCTGTGCGCACAAGTGCCAGAGTACTCCTGCCAAAGCTGGACCTATGCTCCGCCCACGCGCCGCATCCTGTGATGTTCCTGTCTCCACTCCACACCAACATCGCATTACCAGGGGCACTTGAGGGGTTAGCAACATTAATTATTCCACAGCTGCGATACACTCCGCCCCTGCCTATCAGTACACAGTCTACCTGTGATGACTCATTGCCTGCAGCCTTCCCATTGGCTCTCTGTTCTTTACATACTCAGCTAGCCCTTAGGAAAATTGGCTGAGCTTAAACTTCTGTTTATGGTTCTTGCATTCTGCCTTGATTACTGTTACCTTGACCTCAGCTTGTAACCGGACCGCTGCCTTCTCTGACCCCTGACCTCGGCTTATATTTGGACCCCCACCTTCTCTACTCCTGGACCCCGGCTATGCACAATGACCATCTGACTTCTCCAAACCCCAGACCATGGAGAGTATAATGACCATTCTGACCTCTCCTACCCTGAACCAGCTACACAACCTTCACTCTGCACTCCGGACACTGTTACGAGGTTGTAGGTCGGTGTATGTCACTATCCCCACCTCAGCCTCGCGGTCCCGTCCTGTTTGTGGTTAGCACTCGTTACACCACCACAACCACTCCTGGAGCGATGACGTGACCCAGAACTGCCGGACATTCTAAATGTTAACCCCTTTATTGGGGTAGAACATTTATAAATATCCTCGTGCATCTGGGGTGCTCTGATTCTGCTTCCATTTGCTGCATTTACAATAATAACTCATAACTAAAAGTAATCAGAGTTTTTTTACTTTAAAAAAAAAAGTTAATAAAAAGACAAAAAAATGAGGAGAGGAGCCCTGCTTCATCCTTTCCCTCTAAAGATATTCTCGTATCTCCGAAGTTGTCAATGCCAAACCGCGCAGTTTGTTATGATCAGAAATAGCAGAATTAAATGTGAGAAGAAAAAAAACATTCTATAGTGCAAATCACATCTTCTAAACCATCTATAAAAGTGACAACCTGAATGGTTCAACAGACAAAACACTAGGATTGTACAGCTCAACCCCGTTATAGCGCGATCCGCTATATCGCGGATTCACTCATAACGCGGTTTGAGCGTGGACCCCGAATATTTAAAAAAAACATTTTTTTTGCACACACACACTACACACACACTGCACACACTCACAGCACACTGCACACACTCACTGCACACACTGCACACACTGCACACACTCACAGCACACTGCACACACTCACAGCACACTGCACAGCACACTACACACACTCACAGAACACTCTCACAGCACACACAGCACCAGCACACACAGCACACTCTCACAGCACACACTCACAGCACGCACACAGCCCCCCCTACCTCCCTACTTTTGGTGTCAGCTGATGGGGCATCGTGGGGTTGCTGGATCGGAATTGGTGTGGGGCTTGGGGGGGATCGTGGGGGAATCGATGTGGAGCTGCTGGGGCATCGTGAGGCTGCTGGGTCAGGATCGTTGCGGGGCTGGGGGGGATCGATGTGGAGCTGCTGGGGGAAGTGAGGCTGCGAGGGGAATGTTGGGGGAAGTATGGTGGCTGCTTGGGGACGTGTAGGGCTGCCGGTGCATCACTCCACCTCTTCCCCCTCCTCCAGATCAGGCACGCGGTGGCCATTTTAAAAAACAAATAGCACGACCCCGGTTATACCGCGGTCGGATCCGGTGGCCCTCGAGGACTGCGCTATAACGGGGTTGAGCTGTACTTGCTTTAGAAGCGGAATGACCTGTGGTGTTGCCAACCCCATCCTGACATATGAGTTTTGTTTTCTCACCCAATCCATATTTCTGGATGTAACTCGCAATACTAATCTCGCCTTGAGGTGGCGTCAAAGATTTTTGAGGTTTTAACAGCGATTTTTTTAACGAAGCTACATGAATAACAGTTGTCGTTAAAAAATGCTAGTTGTGGTATTTTTGACAAACCGATCGGATTGGCAGAGTCAGAGTGAAACTACTTCTAAAAAAGCCTTTTAGACAAGCATTGGACATGCGAGATAGGCTTACAGAATAGCATAGCATGCCAATCCAATCAGAAAGGGCTCTTTAGAAGATACACTGGAGCTTCGAGAATAGGGCCTTAATCTCTCTGTCCCATCTCTGACTGGTAGAGAGGATGACACGCATCATTGAGGGTCGGGGGGGGAGGGAGAGAATGATTCTCCCTAACTTAACTACCCCTTCTGATCACCCCCCACACCGGTCCATACCTGGTATCGTGATCTGCGGTTCTTGTTGGAGGTAATCCACTTTACAGCCCCCTGTACATCCTGTCAAAAAAAATATTGGGAATCAAAAAATATCCCAATATACAGTATTTGGCATGTTAAGGAAGTTGCTTCAGTCACATTAACTAATATACATTTGGCACCAACACCGAATAAAAGTTTAACTTCTTCTGAAAACAACAGTGTATGGGTTTCTACTATATACCACAAAACTGGCTGACTGAGAATGTTCTTGGGGATACACAAGGGAAACTGCTTTGGCAGCACAGGGGTAAAAACATTTACAGTACATTATATTTTATGATCATTGGCCACTTAATTGAACACTGGTTTCACACTAATGTTAGGAAACAAAATCTTGAAAAGTTGATAAAGAACAAGTATTTTATTTAGCAATTGCAGTATATTTTGCCATAGATGCAGAAATATTGTACTGTATTTGTACTGATTATAACATTTATAGTGAGGTTGGCAAATAACATCCAGTAACAATTCTTACTGCACCTCGTGTATGCCTACAATTAAATTAATGGCAAATGAATTGCTAATGGGATTTTGCCGCACCAGAGAAAAGCACATATCTATAATATTTCAGAGGGGCAGTCATTTCATCAGAAAATAATGCTCACACATATGGTAATGGGCATTATTGTGTGACAAAGGGGCTGCCCCCCTGAAATGTTATGAAGATGTTCTTTCCACTGATGTAACTAAATGCCATTAGCACGTTCTTGCATATAACTAGATGTCTCGTCTTCATTTCTTGTGCTATAATTTTAAGTGATGCCAAAAGAAATTCCAATTAAAAATTATTTGAAAGCAATAGATAAAAGGAGAGCCTGATCGTTACATGAGATTTAAGGGCCCACTTTAACTAAGTGATGGTATTTTATTCCCTTTAATGGGCTGTAAGATGTCTTCCATTGCCGGACTGTATCAATTAGAATACATCTGCTAAGTAAATATGTAAAAGGATTAGGAGGTGTAGAGGAAACATATTTTTTTTTATTTCTTGGAGCGACAATACTTAAAATATTTAGAAGAAAGTTATAATTGATCATTTGAATACTTTAAGGGCATTCAGTTTAAAACTCACTAGCTGCCGATTCGTGGAGCTCAATAGTTCAAGACTGTAGTGATGTTGAAGAAAATAATCTCATTCTTAAAAAGCATTATATTACTCTGGTTTTTTTTACAATTAAACACACATGGTGGGGGAATTGCACCTTCATCAGGGATCCTGTACACACACATGTTGACTAAAATACTACACAAATAAAATACTTCTAATATAAACAATTAGGAACACACTGCACATTTTTATTCTCTATTTACTATATATTACCTTCAACCTCGGAGGCAACCCCAATTAGCTTTTCCATTCAGACTTTAAGGTTTTTTTTGCTCCTAATTCCTTAGTCCAATACAATAAAATTCTTGTTGCAACATATATTTCTGTCCTTTCCCTCCTCTTACATTTCTATGTACTTTCTCAATCCTAATACATTGTTACAGTGATTGGTGTCCTGCTTCTTTAAAAAGGTTTAGCCAATGCATTTGTTACCTCTATGTTTAATAGCTGATTCTATTTTAGATACTTTATGTACATACAGTGGTGAGAAAAAGTTTGTGAACCCCAAGGATAATTACAGAAATTTCATAGCTTTTCCATGATAACCTTCTCAAATCAAAACCAGTCTTTTCGTACATATCGAATAGGGTTTATATTAACTAATTCCATGTCTTTGAAACAAAAAGATGTATGATTTAGACAAACAAAGAGTCAGGGTATGTGCAAAAGTAAGTGAAACCCTGGTTTTATCAGCTAAATGAAAGGGCATAATTAGAATCAGTTGTTTAAATAAACAGGTAGATCTTCAGTGGTCAGCTTGGGAGGCCCACACCCTATATAAAGATCAGAAACTTTGTGAGTTTGGTGTTCACCACACAGGTGTGTGGAAACACGTCATGCCACGATCAAAAGAAATCTCTGAGGACCTCAGAAAAGCAGTTATTGATGCTCATCAGTCTAGAAATGGTTACAAGACCATTTATAAGATGTTGGGGCTCCACCAATCCACTGTCAGACAGATGTAGAAATTTCAAGACCACAGTCACTCTACCCAGGAGAGGTCGTCCTTTAAAAATTTCACCAAGAACAAACTGGCAAATCAGCCAGGAAATCACAAAGAACCCAAAAGTAACATCCAAGGGTCTGCAGGACACTCTCACCTTGGCTAATGTGAGTGTTCATGATTCAATTATTAGAAAAGACTGAACAAGAATGGTGTTCATGGAAGGATAGCCAGGACGAAACCCCTTAATTCTAAAAGGAACATTGCTGTCCATCTGAAATTCACCAAAGAGCACATACAGATGCCAGCTCCGGTTCTGACTTGCCATCCTCGCGGCTCCGCACAGCAGCCGCTCCTGCAACGCAAGCACGTAACGAGTGTGCGGGCTTCACGCTGGTTTTTCAAAGCCATTGTGAGTGAAAGCACACTGTGGGGAGACACACATTCCCCCGTGGGCAGCTGATGGACTGCCCATGGAGCGTCCCTAGAGGGTAAGCCAGAATCTGACTCTGCATCTGTAGATGATCCACAAGCTTTCTGAAACAATGCTCTCTGGACAGACAAGTAAAAGGTACAACTTTTTGACCTCAATGAGAAACGTTATGTTTGTCGAAATTCAAAACTGCATTAGACCAGGAGAACCTCATCCAAACCGTCAAGCATGGTGGTGGGAGTGTAAGGGTTTGCCTCAGGACTTGGATGCCATGCCATCATTGATACAACCATCAATTCAGCATTGTATCAGAAGATTCTGGAGGAGAATGTCAGGCCAACGTCTGTGAGCTGAAGCGGAAGAGGGTCATGCAGTGTTACGAATGTGCTCGCCACAAACCGGGACCGGACCGCGGGGCTGAGGTGGAGTTATATAATCATCGACCTTAGTCCGCGCAGACTGATCCGGAGTGGGCAGTTCGTAGTCGTACATAGCAGGGTCAGGATTGGAGAAGGCAGGATCGTCGTTATTCAAGCAGGAATTCAGCAACAGGTAGTCAGGAGTTCCCCGCTTCAGCTTAGGAGTGTGAGCGCAGGAGTGGCCTCGGCCCATGACGCCGGTCTCAGCAGGGGGAGAAAGCAGGCTGGCCGAAGTACACCACGGGGCAGTGTCGGGAAAACCAACGCTTCAGCACAGAAGTCAGGAACGGGCGTCTGCATGGAACTAGCAAAAGGCCTTAGGAAACAACGCTTCAGCACAGGAGTCAGGAACGGCCTCTGCATGGAACTAGCAGCAGGCCTCAGGAAACAGGAACTAGGGATGAGAAGTAGGGAGGTTAGTACAACAGCAGACAAGCCAGGGTGGCTTGTGGCAGAGACAGTAACGTCCAGGGTAGGAATTATGCTCAGCTCTGATTCAGAGCCAAAGCCCAACCTATAAAGGGCGGAGATCCAATCACAGGGGAAGGGTGTGGGAGTATTCCTCGAATGATAGGGCAAAGGGCAGAAGCTGCAATGAAAGGCAGCACATGTGCCCTTGATTGTCAGAGGAAGCTTGCAACTGCAGAGGTCTGCAAGGCTATAGTCAAAGCCAGGAGTGGATTCCTTATATGCAGCAAGACAATGATCCTAAACATCCAACAGATCTACAAAAGAAGGGCTGCAGAAGAAGAAATTCCGCATTTAAAATTGTCTAGTCAAAGTCCGGACCTAAACCCCATCGAAATGTTGTGGCAGGATCTGGAGCGAGCTGTCCATGCAAGGAAGCCCTCAAAGGTCATTGAGTTTAAGCAGTTCTGTAAGGTGGAATTGGCCACAATTCCCCCAAAACAGAGAGGCTGACCAACAGTTATAGGAAACTTTTTCACACATTGATATTGAATGTTTAATAATTTGTGGATAAATAAATGTTGATGTCAGGTTATCTTTATCTATTATTAGGACTTAGATTAAGATCTTATAACTTTTCAGGTTTGAAATATGTTAAAAATTCACAAACTTTCTCACCACTGTACTTTGGCCAATCTTAAAAGCTATAGTTTTATTATGTTTATATGCAATACAAATCTGGGATAATTGTCAATTTCCTACGTTTTGCTTCTTTTTTTAATTATATGACAATATTTGTGTTTCATTTAACTAAATAAATTATCCAGAATCCCTGGCTGCAGTGGAAACACTCTATGCTAAGAGATAATGATTAAACACAGGTTTGCAGACCCGTCTGACAAATGTGAAAGTGCTCACAAATGGTATTTTTATTTGATAAAGTAGAAATTATATTTAATGTTGGCTTAGCTCAGTAACTAAAGCAATATCAATGATACTTTGTTAAAATCTTTCTTTCATCTAAAACACTTGTGCATTAAGTTAATCTTGTTGGTCAGAAATCCTTCGAACTCTGGCAAACTGTCTTTGAGAAATATTACTTGATAAATGTGAAAGGTGCGATGAATGAATGTTGGGTATCATTCTGATTTATCAAGAAATCCAAAAATTATATTGAAGAATAGTCATAATTCACAGTAAGAAAATGGATGAACAACAGTAGATAGAAATAACTACCAAATATCCCTTGCTGAGCGTATGTATGTATATATATATGTAACCCATGGACCCCCACCCAATCGCAGATCGGGCCCCCTAAGGTGTTCTGTGGTCTGGCTACATGTCTTAGTGTGGTGCATACCTGCTGGCAACAGGAGAGCCTGAGTCTCCCGCGATGACATGGGGGAACAACAGGAGAGGTTTCTTGGGTGGATGCCTTCGTTCTTCTTCAATGGTGCAGTGCCTCCATCTGTAGTAAGCCTCAGGATACGGGGTGGAATCCCTACCACAGAAATCCCCTCCCAGGGTTGAGAGATTCCAGTCTCACACAATAGATCCTTTTTAACGGCAGACTCTTTATTCAGTCTCCAGCATCAGTAGCAGCAGCAGTCAGGTACAATTAATATACACAGCCCACAAGCTGTTCTCCCTTAGGATGGTCCCTGCCTCCACTCTGGACTCAGGGCCATCCAGAGTAGGGCTAGCTCTTCCCTTACCCCCTATGCAGGGTAAGAGGTATTTGGTCCACCTATAGCTCACTATTAGCTCCCTTCATCAGGAACCTAACTAACTCACTCACAACACTGTTTAGACAGAGAGACCACTAAATAGGAAGTGACACTGCTTTTTGTAGCCTCCAGTGGGCACCGCCCCTGTGCCTCTTGATTGGACACAGGGCCAAGTGACCTACCTTCACTTACTCAGCACAGTGTCAGAAGTAGGGAAAACCCATGATAACTCCTGGCAACCTGCTCTTAGCAGGGATTACACACAGGAGGAGGATAGATATATAGCCCATAATCTTACCAGGGCTACACTCCCTCAGGTGGAATCCAATGGTCCCCACTTGGACCTAATTTGCTGGACCATCCTGCAGGTGAACAACCTGTGATCATACAAACATAATTAATATTGTGTACACAGGACTGTAATACCCATGATGGTGACATACCATAGCGGGAAACTCCCAACATGGAGAACCCTTAACTCAGTAATAATGACGGGGATCAGTCTTCTTCACTTCCCACCCATTGTGATCCACAATTTTAAACAAAGAAAGGCTGAACAGGCCCATTCTCCAGTCTGTACAGTACGTTATGCATAAATATGTTCCTGCCTGTACTCCAAGCCTTCATCACAGAACATATTTTGTCTTCCCTCAAATAAGCAGTGCTACCAAATTTAATTTTTAGGTGTTCTACAACTGCATCTCTGAGCTAGGTGTCTCTCTGTTCTCGATCTCCTGCATGATCGGTTCTGGTACGTACGGGAACTCATACCCATGAGACTGCCGGTATCTCGTCACTATGGCTCTATCTGCTCAACTTAACGTAGTAAGTTTCCGGTTCCCAGCCTTTCCTGGCAGTACCCAGTACTTTGTCTCCTCAGGCGCAATATCATCATACAGAATAAATGAACCTTTGAGTATGATCACCTTTTGCATAATCTCCCTCCACCTATTGTCTAGCTCGTCAGCAACCTCCTGTGGAGTAAATGTGCCTACGTCCCACCAGTGATCTACAGTGTCTTTCTTTATTAATACAAATCTGGTGCGGTTCATCCCCTCATCATACCCTGTGAATAACGGTGCCCACCATTTATCTCGGTGCTCATATGAGGATGACACACTCATACCTTCCTCGGACTCAGCTCACGAGGACACACCAGATGTCTCTGCCTCAGTAGAGTGCGAGCCTTTACGCCTCCCTCTAATAGTATTCTTGTAAACCATGGGATTCATCTTGGATACCTTGGGACTTACGGGACCCGCTTTTGCAGTAGACTGGGACCCTCGAGCCCTACCTCTATATACAGGATTAAACACAGTGGGGTTAGGTACAGGTATCACACTTGACAGAGGTATCTCCCCATCAGAACCCTCATCACTTGTCACCCAATCCCGCCAATCAGTTGAAAACTTGGGTGTTTTACTTGGCTTACTCTCACTAGGACCCGGTGGCATAGAACGTGACAGGGCAGGGGTAGTTTCCAGGGCAATGGCGCTAGGGG
The DNA here is from genome assembly GCF_040206685.1 of Ascaphus truei. Lineage (NCBI taxonomy): Eukaryota > Metazoa > Chordata > Amphibia > Anura > Ascaphidae > Ascaphus > Ascaphus truei. The sequence continues at coordinate 232,740,065 of NC_134484.1, read as the reverse complement.
CGGTGACCATAGGATCGCCATAGTCCATCACAGTGTTTCTGAGTCGGGCGATGCCACGACCTGTAGGTGCTCGCTTACTGTCTCTTACGGTCTAGCTCCCCGTTTGGCCACTTGGGTCTTAAATTTTTCGAACTCTTCCTCCAGCCCAGCTCTCTTCTGCGAGGCAATCAAGGCTTCCAGGCCTTTGCGCCAATCCAACCCTGGAGTGACATCATCGTCAGTCATCGCGGAGTCTCCATCCATCACTTGGTCCCGCACCGGAAGTGCGTAGAGGACCAGAAGGGGCGGCGTTGGACCAGCAGGGTCGCGGACGGGCAGGTAGGCCTCAAGCCTCTCTCGGCAGGTTCATCCTTCACCTGGCGGGAATAAGGGGGTGGTGGTGTCCTCTTACCACTCCGCTGTCTTGCGAGGCTCTTTGGTTCCTCTGGAGCCGTCTAGGGTCCCATCTCCGCCGCACTGGGAGTCGCCACAGCCGTGGGACTTCTACGCGGTTCAGGCTGCACCAGCGCTCGCCATCGGGGGGTCTCCGGACTCGTCTGCTCCATCTCGGGGGTAAGTGGAATTTCTTCTTTACAGCCGGGGTGGTCCGCCGCCCGGCACATCACCACCGATGACAGGCTGTCTCTCTCATCATCCGACGAGGACTGCAACGGCACCTCCATTGGGGAGTCACCTCGGGTCCTTGCGGCACCGCCAGTGGGTATAGGTACGAAACGGGCCCGCTCCGGTACCTCCACTGCGATCACGCTCTCCTCCGTTGGAGCACAACTTTGAGGCTGGGCCTGAGGCCCTACCACAGGGGTGACATATGGGACCAGGGCAGCCTTCGCATCCGCCTCCTCCACTTCGATCAGCGTCGCTGGAGAGGCCTCTCGCGGGGTCATGATAGCAGCATATGGCTCGATAGGCCAGAGGTAGAAAATGCCACACTGTTGGCACCGTGCTGTCGTACTTGGGGCCGGTCCTGGTAACCTGCATTGGACGCACAGGCACCGTAGATATTCTCGGCCATCAACCTCTACAACTAGGAAGCCTCCTGAAAACTGATGTGTTCATACTTAGGTCAGTCATCTTTTGCGCGGGGGTTGATTCGCTCAGCTTACTGGTTTGACACTTAGCTCCTTCTCCTTCACCAGTCAAGCAGAAGAGGAGTTCCTCAGTCCCACTTCATGTCCCTCCTTCCACTGGGGAGGACTGTGGGGATTGGTTCCCAGTGTGCCCCCTCCCTCTGGTGGAAAGTAGAGGCAGGGCACTCTCTTTCTTTGGGTGACGTGGCTTCGTCATTTGGCCAGTCACTGCACAGGTGGGTGCGGCTTCAGCTTTCGCGCCGCTCCCTTCTTTTAGCTTGGGTTCTGGTTTTGGCGCCAAACCCTTGCACATCTCTTGCCACATTTCTCGTGCAGCCTGCTTGCACGCAGCACGTGCGCGATCTAGGCTTGGCGGGAGTCGCCATTTTGGATTGGCTGCAACACGCGTTGCAGTGAATGGTGCCGCAGTCGCCATTTTAACCTCCTCCATGCCCCGCAGAGCACATGTATCTCTCGCCGCCATCTTTAGTGAGCCCTCTAAGCCCACGATAGCGCTACTCTCAGTGCCTATAGTGCAACTCGTTCCTAGACACTTACTACTCTCAATGGTGCTCTAACTAGTGAATATAATGCATGGCATACCCCAGGCTAGGCAGAACTCTCTCCTTGTACACCGCACTCACTGACGGTTCATTACAAGCACTCTGTGATGTGTTTTCTGGATACTGGCTAGTGTACTTTGCATTCCTACAAACTTGGCGTCAACCTACTGTAGCCCTGTGTAATTTTGGGGTTACATGCCTCTCTCCTCCTGTGCAATAATTCCTGTTAAAAGGGCAGGTTTCCGTTTGCAATCCAGGGGGAGCATATAAGGGAGATAAAACAAAATACAATCTAAGTGTAGACAGTTTGATAACCTATGGGTCAATTCAGTGATGTGTCTTGGCTCGTATGTGTAGCCTACTCACAAGATGTAGATCAAAAACGGGCAATAAAGCACAGTGGTCTTTGCGGGAAGGACCTCTATTCTAATGTGTGGTGGAGACCTCCAATCTCAGCAAAGCAGCGGTATATATAGGAGAGAAAAGATTTCCATAGTGCAGACCAATCATAAAAAACGTAACTTTTATGGGGTTTTAAAAAATGGACACTTACAATAAAAACATTCAAATAATGCTTATATCACAATGCTGTGACAGAAGAGAGTTTGCTGTTGACTTCTGGCTCACCCACCACCTCCGGTCTACGTTTTTTATGATTGGTCTGCACTATGGAAATCTTTTCTCTCCTATATACACCGCTGCTTTGCTGAGATTGGCGGTCTCCACCACACATTGGAATAGAGGTCCTTCCCGCAAAGACCACTGTGCTTTATTGCCCATTTTTGATCTACATCTTGTGAGTACAGTAGGATACACATACGAGCCAAGACACATCACTGAATTGACCCATAGGTTATCAAACTTTCTACACTTAGATTGTATTTTGTTTTATCTCCCTTATATGCTCCCCCTGGATTGCAAACGGATTTCTACGAATTGGGGGACTAGTGGAACCAGTCCCTACCAGCTGGGTTTGAGCAGGGGGTTTTAATCCATTTATTCATGTTATTCATCACGTTTTCACTGAATTATGTTTATGTATCACTTGATTTGAATTTATTCACTGTATATTATAAGTGAACACTAGTAGAGCTAGCGCCTTTCCTTCACTATCACACAGCACGTAAAAGGGCAGGTTTGCCAGGAGTAATCATGAGGTTTGCCCTCATCCCCTGTGATGTGTATTGTGTAGTGAAGGAAGTGACATCATGCTCTGTGTCCACTTACAGTGACACAGGGGTGGTGCCTTCTGGAGCTATATAGTACGCATCACTCCCCTGAATTTAGTGGTTGAAGAAGTGTGTGTGAGTGTCTCATCCCACTTGAATGAGACTGTCTGACCCAACACAGTGCCAGGGCTCTGGCAAGGATTGTGACCCTCCCATAGGGGAGAGGTGGGCAGACTATTCCCCTTACTCTATTAGAGAGTAAGGGAAGATCAAGGACAGGTTCTAGGGCCCTGACTAGGAGTGGTGTCCAGGGACTTCCTTGAGGTGGGCAACCTTGATGATGTGCAGCTAGAGACTGGCCGCAATGATGGGCAGTCTGCCAGTCAAGATGCCAATAAAGAATGTCCAATTTGAGAGAGTGCCTGAGAGTGCAGTCATTCAAGGAGAAACTGCACCCGGAGGTTTTCTTCCAGAGACTCCTCCCTGCTGTCGTGGGGACCTGGAAGAGATGGAGGCACTGTACCAGAAGTGAGTAGTTCTCAGCATTACCTCATGAGCCAGTCCTGATGTATTTCCCTATACCATCAAGCGGGAGACTCAGGAGTCCTGTAAGCCAGCAGGTGCACCACACTGAAGTACATGTAACATGGGGCAGTTTCCTCGTGGAAGGGGCCAATATGAGATTGGGGGGGGGGGAGAAACACTGTTACACTACTTATGGCCACGGATAGTGCAGACCCTATGCTGAAGTCCAAGTACCATGTTAACCAGGCTACCTCCACAGGAATCCTACACTATCTGCCTCAAGGCAACTAGAACAGCTATAGCCGAGTGTACCCAAATTTACATCACCCTCTTAGGGCACCTAGGGTGTACTGTGCGAGAGGACTGTCTCTCATGACTACCCCTTGTCTTCAAAAATGCCCATCCTTCTGCAGCACTTGCTTTGAAAGTGTACATTCTACTTTCAGCTCTGCTTCGCTGAAAACCTGTCCTGATTATCTCAGCAGCGCCTCCATCTGTAACCCATGGACCCCCACCCAATCACAGATCGGGCCCCCTAAGGTGTTCTGTGGTCTGGCTACACTACATGTCTTAGTGTGGTGCATACCTGCTGGCAACAGGAGGGCCTGAGTCTCCCGCGATGACATGGGGGAATAACAGGACAGGTTTCTGGGGTGGATGCCTTCGTTCTTCTTCAATGGTGCAGTGCCTCCATCTGTAGTAACCCCCAGGATACGGGGTGGAATCCCTACCACAGAAATCTCCTCCCAGGGATGAGAGATTCCAGTCTCACACAATAGATCCTTTTTAACAGCAGACTCTTTATTCAGTCTCCAGCATCAGTAGCAGCAGCAGTCAGGTACAATTAAGATACACAACCCACTAGCTGTTCTCCCTTAGGATGGTCCCTGCCTCCACTCTGGACTCAGGGCCATCCAGAGTGGGGCTAGCTCTTCCCTTACCCCCTATGCAGGGTAAGAGGTATTTGGTCCACCTATAGCTCACTATTAGCTCCACTCATTAGGAACCTAACTAACTCACTCACAACACTGTCTAGACAGACAGCCCACTAAATAGGAAGTGACACTGCTCTTTGTAGCCTCCAGTAGGCACCACCCCTGTGCCTCTTGATTGGACACAGGGTCAAGTGACCTACCTTCACTTACTCAGTACAGTTTCAGATGTGGGGAAAACCCATGATAACTCCTGGCAACCTGCCCTTAGCAGGGATTACACACAGGAGGATAGATATATAGCCCCTAATCTTACCAGGGCTACGTGTGTGTGTGTGTGTGTGTGTGTGTGTGTGTGTGTGTGTGTGTGTGTGTGTGTGTGTGTGTGTGTGTGTGTGTGTGTGTGTGTGTGTGTGTGTGTGTGTGTGTGTGTGTGTGTGTGTGTGTATATTTATATTAAAACAGCAATGCTCCTGAGGAGAAAAGTTAGTGAAACAAATATATAAAATAATCGCATACATTTTTCAGGTCACATACTGTATATTTATTAGATACCTGACTCATACATATGAACCAATGCATTCAAAATATCCTAATAAAACAGCAAGCAATGACTCATCTACAAGTCCATCATTCCAGCACCGAATGTAAGTGCGTTTGCTTTCCTATAATATGATCACTGATGATTGAAGTTATAGCTGAACCTATTGTTACTCCTTTCCAGACTTTTTGCCTATTTGGATGGGAGTAATTCCGTGTTTAGGTATAACTTAAAAAAACTTTATTTATTGGCGTTAACATTAGCAGAGCTTCATGAGTGAAGTACTTTTTAGCTAGTCATTTGCATATCCTTTTCCGTAACGTCCATTTATAATGCTAAACATACTGTAAGTTAAGTTTCATTACATTCTTTAGTGAGTAAGTACAGCTTTACCATTAACATTCTAGATCAGGAAATGTACAAAAAATAGGGATGGCTACATCAGCATACAGGTAGTTCTTAGCTGTGAAATATTTTGAAGTATATAGCATTTGCATGTGAACCAACTATGCCCATGCATTGCTGCTAACACAGCAGTACTAAGTAAATGTACCTTGGAACAGACTCTCTAAGCCACAATGCAGAATTGCACCCTGTTATCTGCCATTGATTTGAATGGCAGTTACTGCCAGATTGAGGCGCAAAACCTTGCAGCTTGATGAATCCTTACCATTTTGTTTTAAATACAGTATAAAAAATATTAATGTAGTGATGATGGTATTAGAGATAATAATTAATAATTATTATGCAAATGTTCCTACACCCACTTGGAAAAAATCCTGTTCTAAGAAATTGACTAATGGCTTAAGTACAGAAAAAAGATAATATAAAGGAAAACAATTTTCATGATGGTATACATAGTTTTCTCCTATTTGTTTTACTTTTCATTTCCCCTCCTTTCATGTAGCCAGTCATGTTGGAAATTTACACAAAGGGAAATCCATGGAGTTTTGTTTGAAATATGTATGTGCAAAGTGAGGGGAGCACCCCCAGGGGAGGCACAAGATTATTCTGGGGGGCGCGGACATCGCCTACATTATCTTCGGAGACGCGTCGCCATGGCAACGCGGCATTAAATGACGCTGTAGAATCATGTGACGTGCATGTCACCATAGCAATGCGCGTCAAATGACACCCTGGGGGTCACGTGACGTGATGTCACATGACCCAGCACGTCATTTGACGCTGGATATTAGGTATGTGGGGGCGCGAGCAAAGGAGCTGGCAGGCAGGGGGGCACAGCACACAAAGTTTGTGCATCCCTGGACTAGAGTGTATAAAAGTATAGCTAAAAGGCCATCTGTATTGTATGTCTTTATTTATATAGGGCCATTAATGTACATAGCGCTTCACAGTAGTAATACACGTGACAATCATATAAATAACAAATAATATACAATCTAAATGGTAGGTAGGAAGAACGTTCAGAGAAAGTAAGAGGGCATTTTGGTAAGTGCGTCTGCAGGGGGCCAAGCTTGATATATTATGTGTATAGTATTAGCCACAGTGCTATTCATATGCTTCTTTAAGCAAGTGTGTCTCAAGGTGGTTCTTAAAAGTGGATAGAGAGGGGGCTAGTCGGGTATTGAGGGGAAGCGCATTCCAGAGGTGCGGGGCAGTCAGTGAGAAAGGTTTAAGGCAGAAGAGGGCTTTAGATACAAAGGGGGTAGAGAGAAGACATAATTGAGAAGAACGCAAGAGTCGGGATGGTGCATAGCGAGAAATTAGGGCTGAGATGTAAGGAGGGGCAGAAGAGTGTAAAGCTTTAAAAGTGAGGAGGAGAATTGAGTGCGAGATGCGGGATTTGATTGGAAGCAAGGAGAGTGATTTCAGCAGGGGAGACGCTGAGAAAGGTTTACGAAAGGGTACAGTGATTCTGGCAGCAGCATTAATGATAGATTGTAGGGGAAACAGGTGAGAGGCAGGAAAGTATGATGGGAGAGGTAAGAGGAGTTCCAGGATAGAGCTTTGTTACGAATACCAAGAGTATGGAGAATGTGAAGGAGAAGAGGGTGGTCCACGGTGTCAAATGCTGCAGAGGTCGAGTAATATGAGCAGACTGTAGTGACCTCTGTCTTTGGCAGCATGGAGGTCATTAGTTATTTTAGTGAGGGCTGTTTCAGTGGCGTGAGCAATGCGGAAGCCAGATTGTAGAGGGTCTAGGAGAGAATAGGTGTTGAGAAAGTGGAGCAAGCAAGAATAATACAAGACTTTCAAGGAGTTTAGTGGCAAAAGGCAGGAGGGAGACAGTTCGAAAGTTAGAAAGACAGATAGGGTCAAGCTTGCTATTTTTGAGTAAAGAGTCAAGGAAGGCAGGAGGAAAGTTAGGAAACAGTGAAGGATTGGAAGAGGAAACAGAGGGGATGTTCTGTCATGGATTCCACCTTTTCCTTGAAATAGTCAGCAAAGTCCTGAGGTGAAATGGAGGATGAAGAAAGGGTGGTTTGAGTAGAGAGTCATAGACAGAGAAGAGTCGGCGTGGGTTAGACTTGTGCATGTAGATTAATGAAGAAAAGTAGGTTTGTTTAGCTTTAGAGAGGGCAGAGTTGAAAGAGGATAGCATACATTTGTAGTGAGGGAAGTCTGCGAGTGTGTGAGATTTCCTCCAGAGGCATTCAGAGGAACGAGTGGAGGAACGCAGCATGCGCATGTGGGAATTTAGCCAGGGCCTGGGGTTAGGAGGGCGAGGATGGCAGAGAGAAAGCGGGCCATGTAGATCAAGAGAGGAGGATAAGGCAGAGTTGTAGTTCCTGACCAGGTTGTCAGGGTCTGTAGCACTGAGAGAGGAGAGGGAGGAGCGTAAAGTGGAATCAAAGGCTGGTAGGTTAATAGAGCACAGGTTTTTGCAGAACTGAGGGGTAGAAGGAAGTGGAGAAGGGGATATGAGAGAGACAAAGATAGAGACAGAGATAGAAACAGAGATAGACAGAGAGAGAGACAGAGAGACAGAGAGAGAGAGAGAGAGAGAGAGAGAGAGAGAGAGAGAGAGAGAGAGAGAGAGAATGAGACGAGGTGATGGTCAGAGAGAGGAAAGGGGGAAATGGAGAAATCAGAGAGAGAATTTTTTTAGTGAAAACCAGGTCTAGGTAGTGGCCATCCTTGTGGGCGCTTGCTGCAGTCCACTGTTGAAGGCCAAAAGAAGAGGTTAGAGAGAGAAAGCGGGAAGCCCAAGGAAGAGAGGGGTCATCAATGTGGCAGTTGAAGTCCCCAAGAAGAAGAACAGGAGAGTCTGAGGAGAGAAAGAAAGAGAGCCAGGGTTCAAAGTCAGAGAGAAAGGCAGAAGGGGGATGAGTAGAGGTAGGTGGGCGATAGATGACCGCCACGTGGACAGGGAGAGGAGAGAATATCTGGACAGTGTGAGCCTCAAAGGTGGGGAAAGCAAGAGAGAGAGGAGTAGGAAGGGTACGGTAACGGCAGAGAGAGGAGAGGAGTAGCCCCACGCCTCCACCCCTGCCATCAGGGAGAGTCAGACTGAGTGAGCCAAGTCTCAGTTATAGCAAATAGGAGCAGAGAGTGAGAGAGAAAGAAGTCATGCACAGAGAGGCACTTTTTAGAAAGGGAGCGAGCATTCCAAAGGGCACAGGAGAAAGGGAGAGAGGAGGGAGGGTGACCGGGGATGGGTATGTGGTTAGAGGGGTTGATACCAGAAGGAGTAGAGGTTGCAATTGGCAGGCGTGGACGAGCGCATGTAGGAATAAGGCAGGGACCAGGATTGGGAGAGATATCCCAAGAAGCAAGGAGGAGAAGCATGGAAAGAAAGAGAATGTGTGAGGATGATTTGTAGGGGTGTGTTTTAGTTCAGGGGATAAAGCTGTGTAGTGTCAGAGGGCGCAGGTAAGAAAGAAGTTCATGTGAACTGAGAAGTGGTGAACGAAGGAGAGATGGAGATATATGAATTGTGTTAGAGACATAATGAGGCTGGTAGAAATAAGTGTATAATTTGAAAAGACGTGAGGCCATAGCAAATATAAATAGTAAAGGCAGCATCACAGCAATAGTAAAGTGCTGAGATGTGCAGTCTGGTATAGATGATATCCTCCTTTCCAGCGTAGTTCAAGTTCATCTTTTGAACTTCCTTTTAAACTTCAATTTTCTTACTACTTACAATGTGCTACTTGGAGATGGGTTGCAGGCAGCTTAAGGCTGCTATGCATGTGTTTATATGGGCCTAACAAGTCAACTGACAGTTAAGTTCAGCCTGTTTAATTAGCACATGTGAGGCACATTCAATCAGATGGATTTTCTACACAGTGTTTCCTGCCTAGGTGTGAAAGCTTAATTTAATTAAGGGGTGAATGAGACAGCAAAGGGTGAATGAGACAGGATTCAAAAATGGGATTTACCTAGGATTGCTTCAGTTGCATATACTAAAATACACACAGCAAAGGGTGAATGAGGGTGAATGAGACATCTCTTACTTTATGCAATATCCCTTAGCGTTAAGACAATCGGTAGAGCATATTTCCAACACTGCTCCAAAGCAGTGAAGTCAATACACCAGGGATTGGGAACTACTGATATCAGACCTCTAGTCCTCAAACGTTCTGCTTATCCCCACATATTAGACCACTTCAGCTGTCAATGAAAACAATTTTCTTTTGCATGTATGGATCTAACACATGTAAACTCTTTATGTTTTCTAGGTGGAATGGAGAAAATTAGAGATCATACCCATGCTTTGGCTAGTTACACCTACTCTGTGCTCTCTGACTTATGCTATGCTAATGGAAAGCATGTAATACAAATTTACAGCGACACAGAGGTCAGGACTTCCGATGTGCAGGGTCCAGTCATTAATTTTAATGTGCTGGATGAAAATGGAGGCATAATCGGATACTCTCAGGTACACATTTTTTTCAAGGTTCACATTATGCATTAGCCACCATCTGTGAAATTGTTTCTCTGTTATTGATTGCAGTACATTATGCATTTATCTCTGTTTCTGTTTACTTTTCAAGTTTAAATAGAATGCCGACTTGTGGTGCACAAATGTAAAATACACTTTGTTTCTATACTGCAAAGTAGTTCAGCCATGCCCAGCCATCTTTGTACTAGGATAATGAGCAATGACTGGCACATTTTGTCACACTGACTACAGAGTGTAATAGATTAGTAGTGTTTTCAAAATAAGATCAGTAATCTGTGCTCAGTCAACCACCTTTTGTATACTTTACTGTTATCTTAATATATAAAATCGAAAGGTTAGTGCTATCTGCGGTGAATCTGATTGGTCCGTGGCCACCCCGACTCTCATTGGCCAAGAGGTACGCCCCACTGTGACACACACATAGAAACTATGTCCCCCTCCCATAGTCAGCCTCACACACAACTCTCATTGGCCAAAAGGTACAGTGACATCACTGACACACACCTCCTTCACTCTCACACACTTACACTGACACCATACACCCACAGAACCCCTGAGGACTCCTTGGTAAGTTTACATGTCACACTGTCACCCCTGTCCACACTCACACTCTCACACTCTCACAACCCCTGAGGACTCCTTGGTAAGTTTACATGTCACACTCTCACCCCTGTCCACACACACTCACACTCAACCCTGTCTACACACACACAGTCACTGTCATCCCACACACACAGTCACTGTCATCCCACAACTCTGAGTCATGCTGTCACCCCTGTGTACACACACACATCCTACACACTCACACTCACCCCTGTCATCCCACAACCCAGTAATGCTGTCAACCCTGTGTACACAGTTTCATCCCATAGCTCAACGGGCGGCCGACAGTCCCTGTGCACATGGCCGACGCGCACCTCTCCCTTTATGCCTTACTACAAATACATATATATGAAAAAAATGGTGTGCGTATACATTTCTATTACTACAATTCCCGCCCCTACCTTCACCTACGAACTCTTTATTAAGTTTCTAAAATGGCCGACAAAGGAACTTACAATTCAAATAAATATATATGAAAACAATGGCGTGCGTTGAAATTTCTATTACTAAAATTCCCGCCCGTACATTCACCTACGCACTCTTTATTAACTTTGTAAAATGGCCGACAAAATAACTTACATCTTCAATGTGACGCTTTGCAAATAACCGCCAGCCTTCACCTACACATTGTAAATTCAATTTCTAAAATGGCCGACACACACAATTACAACATGTTCATTACATACACATTACACTATGTCCCGCTTTGCCAATTTTCAATTCTTTCCATTCTTGCAATTATTTTATTTAGTTACTTTATTAAATCGCAGCTATACTAATTTGCATTTACATTACCACTGCCACGTTCACAACATCTCCCACTTTCTCTATGTTCACGATCCTCTGAAAAAATATACATCATCATTTCATTTACCTTCAACATTCAAACACTATTCAATACATTTCTTCATAAACTCTACACATTTATACCTTCATTCACACAACATCAACACACACACATTACATTCAGACATTCAACATCATTCACGCATCAACTACATACATTACCATCACCATCTCCCTCTGCGCTCCGCACGGCAATCTCTCTATGCGCTCCGCAGACATAACCTCCCTCCCCGGCGCTCACTCACCTCCCTCCCCGGCGCTCACTCACCTCAGCCCGGTATGTGACAGTGGCTCCTCCTCCCGCTGCGGGTGGACGCGCACACACTGCCCGAGGCCTCCCCCTTGTTCCCCTTACCTCAGCCTCCTGTCTCCCGGTGTGTCTCGGTCTCTGCGCCGCTCCTCCCGTCTGACACAGCTCAGGCCTCTACCTACCTCCCTCCCTCCTTCAGTCAGCGGCCCCGGGCAGCGTAACTACAAGCTGATTAGCTGCCGGCCGGCAACCTCACGGAATAGGCAAGCAGCCCTGCCGCGTCATTGGCTGATCCCTGAGCAGGGAGGGGGGGTGGAGCGCCCGTTACCTGCAGGGACCTGCCCGGGGAGAGCCGGGTAACGGCAAAGGATGGCAAAGCAGAGGAGTCTGGGTAAAGGCGGGAAAAGGCTGGGGGCCAAGAGCAGAAAACACGCACCGAGGGGGTTAATGGTGTGGAGGCTTCTGAGAAGGGGAGGTGAGCATTCTGGGAATAGCCATAACAAATAAGTGTGGCATGAGCGAGCAAAGTCCCCCCTCCCGTCCACTGTCCCCCCCCTCCCATCCACTGTCCCCCCCCTCCCGTCCACTGTCCCCCCCCTCCCATCCACTGTCCCCAGCCCCCTCCCATCCACTGTGTCCCGTCCCCCTCACGTCCACTGTGTCCTGTCCCCTCCCGTCCACTGTGTCCCGTCCCCCTCACGTCCACTGTGTCCCGTCCCCCTCCCGTCCACTGTGTCCCGTCCCCCTCCCGTCCACTATGTCCCGTCCCCCTCCCGTCCACTGTGTCCCGTCTCCCTCCCGTCCACTGTGTCCCGTCCCCGTCCTGTCCCCCTCCCATCCACTGTGTCCCGTCCCCCTCCCGTCCACTGTGTCCCGTCCCCCTCCCGTCCACTGTGTCCCGTCCACTGTCCATCCCCCCCTCCCGTCCACTGTCCGTCTCCCCTCCCGTCCACTGTCCGTCCACCCCTCCCATCCACTGTCCGTGTCCCCCCCCTCCCGTCCACTGTCCGTGTCCCCCCTCCTGTCCACTGTCCGTGTGTGTCCCCTCCAGTCCACTGCCCCCCCCCCTCCCATCCACTGTCCATGTCCCCCCTCCTGTCCACTGTCCCCCCCCCTCCCGTCCACTGCCCCCCCTCCCGTCCACTGTCCCCCCTCCCTCCCATCCACTGTCCCCCCCCTCCTGTTCACTGTATCCCCCTCCCGTCCACTGTCCCCCCCCTCCCATCCACTGTCCATGTCCCCCCTCCTGTCCACTGTCCCCCCCCTCCCGTCCACTGCCCCCCCTCCTGTCCACTGTCCCCCCATCCACTGTCCCCCGCCCTCCCATCCACTGTCCCCCCCTCCCATCCACTGTCCCCCCCCTCCCGTCCACTGTCCCCCCCCTCCCGTCCACTCACCCCCCCCCTCCCATCCACTGTCCCCCCCCCTCCCGTCCACTGTCCCCCCCTCCCATCCACTGTCCCCCCCCTCCTGTCCACTGTCACCCCTCCCATCCACTGTCCCCCCCTCCCATCCACTGTCATCGTCCCCTCCCGTCCACTGTCCCCCCCTCCCATCCACTGTTTCCCCCCTCCCGTCCACTGCCCCCCCCCCTCCCGTCCACTGTCCCCCCCTCCCGTCCACTGTCCCCCCCTCCCGTCCACTGCCCCCCCCTCCCATCCACTGCCCCCCCCTCCCGTCCACTGTCCCCCCCTCCCGTCCACTTCCCCCCCCTCCCATCCACTGTCCCCCCCTCCCATCCACTGTCCCCCCCTCCCGTCCACTGCCCCTCCCCTCCCGTCCACTGTCCCCCCTCCTCCTGTCCACTGTCCCCCCCCTTCCCATCCACTGTCCCCCCCCTCCCGTCCACTGTCCCCCCCGTCCCGTCCACTGTCCCCCCCCCCCCCCCCCACCTCTTAGCAGGAAATTTAAGTCACGGGCAACGCCGGGTCTCTCAGCTAGTATAATTATAAAGTGAAATATCAGTTAATGTACAGAACACAAGAAAGAAAAAAAAAAGTTGTTATAACTTGATGTAGCACGATTTTGTGTAGAGGACACAATGTTTAAATTATGTACAAATTATGGAAATATTACTATATGCTAATTTGAATGTCTTAGACAGGTCTGCAACCCCGCCTTTCACCATTATTACCCAGCACACAGCACTTTACTGCAGCAAGGGATTCTGGGAAATGACATGCAAATGAGCACACAGTGCCACCTTTTGCTTCAAAACCATTCAACATTCAACATTTTTTTACCCACCAAAACTTAACTAAGTATGGTAAAACCGATCCCTGCTTAATTTTCTACATAGCCAGTAGAACCAACCCCACACTGAGGAGACCCATTAAGGTCGAAACAGTCTGTCTGTAGGTGGGTTTACTGGCTATGCATCTTAACCCTGGCTGTGCTCAAAGCTGTGACCATGCAGCAAGCTTAAACCTATAGGGGAACCATGTTGAATGGTTTTGAAGCAAAAGGTGGCACTGTATATATATATAATTCAATGAGTGCTGCTTTTTCCAATTTTGAAACGTGGGGGCATTTTCAAGCAATACATATTTTATATTTCTTTTTTTCGAAATGTGTAGTAATGTCTCTTTATCTGTCATTTAGAAAATGTATCTCCTAATTCTCTGCACAGCATTGGAACTTTTACATTCTAATGACCCACCTAGATGAGAAGACAAGTCAATTAACTAATAATGAACCAAACAATTACATATTGTTTGTTTAAAGTGTAGTTCCATCTTATCACGGTTTTGTAACACGTTTGGATAAAAGAAGGCAACTCTAACGGGCCTAGTCATTACACTGCAATATTGACAATGCAAAAGCGATATGAAAATGGAATACAATTTGTCGCAATAAATATTGAGAGTTTTTACAGAATACTTTGCTAGTTATTTATGCATAACAATTTCACTGAAAGACATTTCATTTTACGGCTTTGTTTAGTGCAGTTTGTGCCAATTTGATGCAATATTGCCTAGAAATGTTGACTTTTTTCTAAGGGGGGTGGGGAGAATACAGTGTTTCTATTTTCTTTCACACCCCCAAACAAACAAATCTATAGCCCACATGGTGAGATGGATGATAAAGTACGTCAGAAAATATGACAATAATTCATTTGAATAGTTTTTTATATATTTCACAGGTTTTATTTTGTCTTGTCATGTGGAGTTTCGATTAATCTGTTTGGAGGGTATAAGCAAATAGGCCTACTCCTACATGCAGTATTTCACACTTTGTATGACTTTCTCCAAAATTGCCTTGACACTTTTTGCCAGCCTACGTTTTGTTTCTGCATAAACCGGTGGAATCTATAGCCGTGACATCCCAGCCACGGCAAACCAGCTATGGGATCCCAGCCGTGCCTTCTCTTGGCAGAAAAATCCTCATGGTGTGTGGTCCCGTTAAGAAGTAATGGCCAACCTCAGCGATGCCAGGGGAAGCCGCGGCTGTCACTTTTTCTGAAGCTGCGGCTTTTTGCTATTAATGCTGGGGCTTCGGCAAATAGGAAGTGGCAACATCTGTAGCCTTATCTCCCAGTTCAACAGGCAAACAAATTAGATTGTAAGCTAAGCAAAGTGGAGACACATTCTAT